>NC_030382.2:22637347-22672836 GCF_001625215.2 Daucus carota subsp. sativus
GATATGATGCATGTCAGTACACGTCACTATGCATTTTTAATTTAGAAAACATATTACATTAATTTTTGATTGTCGAATAGAGATATATAAGTTTAATTCAGTGGAGACCACATATTTTGACCACATGATTTTGGAGTATTGAATTCTTCAGTCTGGGCCATTAATTTTGTTATAATCTAACTACCGTTATTTTTTTTAACACAATGTTCTGATTGAATAATCACTATACTTATTTTCTACAGTATAAATCGATGGCGATTATTATGTTCTTCACAATTCAATTAACATGCTTATCTATAAATTATTTCTGTGTCTTGCAAGTCGTAGTTGTCTTCACTATATGTTCGAGTTGTGTCGACTATATCTGAAAGGGGTTATATCCTGTTTGTTCTTCTTGTTCTCCAATGTTGGAAATCATCTTTGTTGGTTATTCAAGAACTTATATTTGTCGTTTTGCTGGTAGTACTACAACTGTCCTTTCCTTTTTTTTTGATTTGATTTAGGAGGAGAAACTGTGAGGTATTAATATTGAATTGTAACGGTTTTCAGAGGGGAGGAAGAAGCACCCGGTAATTGTAATTGAGTTGCAATGCAATATATTCTCTTGGAAATTGTATACAATGGTAAATTATAGTTTTAAATTAAAAATATTATCCACTTGTCCCTCATCTCTGTGTTCCTCTTATTTTAATCCATGGGTGATGGAATAGGTCTTTAAAGATTCCAAAATTTCTGACTCCAAGGAGCCCAACTATATAAAAGTGTGTCTGTCAGTCATTATTTATTCTTCATTACATTTAAATTCAACTGAAATCTTGCCTTTATCTGCATTTGTTTTATTGTAAGACAATAATTATATAAATTACTTATAATAGATTAATTACCCTGATACAAAAACTCATAACCTATATACTTTCACTCCGTTGATTGTAACAATCTACTTGCTATTATCTTTTGGTTATGGACAACATCTAAATGACATGCCCATCCATCAGGTGGCCCAACGGTTACATTGATGAAATGTTGTTCGTAATCAATGTGTCAGCCATTCCCATCCTCTTTTTGCTTGACGCGACAGTAACCCTCATTTCCCCCCATTTGAAGTCCTCCCCCTGTTCTCGGGCAATAGAGGCTGAGGAAAAGATCCTGTATATAACCATACAAACGTTTTTTGTTGAAACAATTATCTTTAACAATGTAAAAGCACAGACTTGTACAGAGGTATGTCCACAACGATGAGATGACTTACTAGTAGCTTTTGCATGCTTCTTCAAAACTAAACTCTACTCACAGAGAGAGGACAAGATCTCTTTGCTTTCCGGTTCCCCTGAGGCCTAACGAACTCTTGTACTGTAGATGTTAAGGAAATTTGAATTACAAATTATTCGAACAGAGAATGACTCAGCAAGGAGTATGAGAAGTCTGACCATTACCCGTGCACATCTTAGAAGATGCCTTTTCAATGACCCTCATCACATCTTTTAGTGAGCGGACCTTTTTAACTTTTCTTTGGTCATCTTTGTCAACCAAGGCGTTGACCTCGCTTGGAGATTTATCATCAACCAAGTCATTGACCTCACTTGGAGATCTATCACCCTCTCCTACAATAGTGTAAGTTACTAAGCCAGATGTAAATTCTAATTAGATGCATGTCGGATTTTGACTACAATTATGAGGAAACAATATCAAGGAAGAAAATGCCAGTGCATAATGCTTAGATGTAGGAAATAAAAATTACTTCTGTGCAGTTATTCTCTCAAATGAAGAATCTTTTTCTACATTTGGTCGGGGACAGGTTTCCTGCAGTGTAGGCTGATCAGATACAGTTTCTGCCACAGTAGCCAATAGTTCCAGCGGAGAAGTATATAAGAATTCTCTTTCACCATCATTTCCAACCATGTTTATGGCCTCGGAGGATCTACAAGAGTCTTCGACTTCTCTCCCTATAAATAATATAAATCAGATAAGTCCTTGTAAGTTAGTACATTGGTTAAGCTTGTATCAAAGTTTCTTGGAAATGCTCTCAACAAGAGATTTACTAGCATTTCTTTGAAAATTAAAGAACCCGTCCCAAGTATCGTGTTAAATAATAACAGTAATATGAGAAGACGTTGAGGTAGAGTTCTTGAATACAAATATTATCCGGATACCATCAAAGGGAATGCAAACCTTAGGGTCTGTATTGCTCATTTCAGCCACGTATCCTCTGACCACACACATTAGATAATTTGTCAAAAAAAATAATATTATGCATCCAGCATATTTCATAACTGCTAAGTAACTACTAATTAACTATCACATGTTACATATGGTAGTATGGAATTATAATGAGGCCTTATTTGTTCAAATTTAATATTGAATTCAAACAGACAAACAAATTTAAATGATTCAGACGAGGCCTTAATTGGTTAGATTAGATATTAAATTCGAACAAACTAACAAAATGATTAGTTATAGTTTATTCATATTTCAACTATGACATTGAAGAAGTAGTGTAAGAATTGTAGTTAAAGTATTATATAGTCATGAGCATGAAGGAACTCTTTATGATTGAGAGGAAAGAGAGGAAGCTCTATATTTATTACAAAGCATTTAAGAATCTTTTGTAGCTCTAATATTACACTGACCAAATGCTCTTAATTTGCAAGCATTTCTTTCAAAATTAAAGAACCTGTCCCAAGGTATCATGTTAAAACATAACAATAAAACTAATGTGAATTAGATAATGAAAACTATTGCATTCTTGATGTAGCAGATGAATACTGTTTTATTTTGTAAACAGAGCAAGATTAAGGGAAAAGATCAAGTTGCCGGGTATTCAAATAGAAGTCGGTCCATAACCTTGGAGGAAGATGATGTTGAACCACCCATCTTAATTTTGGCCAACAAACTACTAGGAAGCATGTAATATATAAGATTCAACAAAAAAATGGACAAAAATATTATGTTTTGTCATATCTATCTCATATACCTGTGAATTAATTGGAGCATAATCTTCATTATTTACCAAGTTTTCAATGATATCAACGCACTTGCAGAAAAACAAATCATGGTAAGATATATAATTTTCTATTTCTCAATAACATCTATAATTGAATAAAAAGTACTGAATTTAATTACCATTCATTTATTAATACCTTGGGTGACAAAAATAAGAATTATAGTCAACTATGTTGGTACCTGCTCCACAACCCGCGGCTGTGACTAGACTTACATCAACACTCATCTACAACAACTAGATGGTTACAAAACGAGTCTAAAGCTTTACAATGAAAATCATAACAAAAAGTTTTTTAGTTCTTGAAGAAGAAATCTTACACGAATTGAATTACGAAGAATGAGTTCACGAAGAAGAAATCTTATACGAATTGAATTACAAAGAATGAGTACCCTGCCGCACACAAATTAGGTTTGTATAGTTTACACAGGGACAATGGAGAAATCCTGAAATTTAAGCTACTGTACTTATGATTTCTGCCGTCCATTACACATTCCAGATCGTACTACGATTTTAAGGGTTAGGATGATAGAACTTATAATTTAAAATAAATAACACTTTAAAATTATTATTGAAGTGTTTAATTTTTTTTGAATAATTTAATATTCATGTTCATTATAATTTTGATATAGATTAAATTATAATTATTAGATAGTTAATAAAATTAATATAAATAGTGCATTATAATGTTGCTAGCATTAAAAATTAACATTAATATTACATATTCAATGAAATATTATTTTCAATTAAATGATATATAATGTTATTTAGGTAGTAAATTAAATTAAAGAGCAATAAGTAATGTTACCTTTTCAAAAAAACTAGTTTTTTAATATAATTGTTTATTAAAATTTAATATGAAAACAAGTATAATATCATTACAACAATCAAATAAAAACACTTAACATATATTAAATAAAAAATGAGTGATAAGTATTTAAGTTTTTTTAATTACAAGGTGATTAAGAATATAAAAATTATTTTATATTTAATCAAAAAATTTCAATCTTTCTCATGATATCATAAATTTTGAAACTAGTCCCTAGCTTGTAGTCGATGTATGAAATTATTCCTTCATCATTTGTATCTTTTTGTAGTTTTTGTGACCCTATCCTTGAGCATGCCAAAAATAATAGTAGTAAATTTTGATTAGAAGGGTATTCGAGATCAAAAAAATATTATGACAAAAGATTATATTTGATTAAATTTAAACTTCATATTCTGGATCAGTTTTTTCAAAAAAGATTAGAAGTACCAAAATCATAATATTGTCCATCCACAAAGTGGAGCACCACCCTCGAAAGTAGCCACATCCAACATCAAGAGGTGCTTTCAACCACTCCCATTTCTTATAATTTTTTTCTCAAAATGCTAATGTAACTTGAGAATAAACCACATTATATCTAACTCTATTATAACATCATATAAACCTCTATTCCACTAACAAGAGGTTTATAGTTCTTGTTCAAATTTTCAAAATATCACTATCCATTTTAAGTAAAGGAACGATGATGATAATCTAGTGTTTGGTGGGTTTTTTATGGATGCATAGGTCACTCCAAACTTTTACCATTAAAAGCCAATTAATTATATGTAATGTATTGTTCTTTCATAATCGGGTTGTCGAAAACAATGCAGCTTCAAACAGAACAGAGGCCACATATGTGTTGAATTGAGAACCATAACAAATTTTCAGTAGAGGGACAAGTTCATAGTAGAAACTTTGCACAAATAGTTATTTTTCATTGTCTAGTATAATTTGTTAGGTATAACTTCTAGCAATTTTAGTTTTTACTGTGTAAACCATTTTGTAGTTTTCTTACAACAATCTTGATCTTGTAAATCAGAAGCACGAGAAAAAAATGTCTATCTAATGAATAAAAAAGATTTTGGGAAAAAAAACTGGATATATGTGATAAGTCGGAAAATAGAAAAAAGATAGCACAAATGCTAAGATACAGCGCACACATACATAATGAAAACAATCACACAAAACTTGACAACGTCTTCTCTTCCTCTCAGCTTTAGGTCTTCGCCACCGATCATGTAGTTTTCTTGGGACCTGCACACTGTAGTCTTTCGCGGGTCAGGTTGAATTTTGGGTGAGGAGAAGTACAAATGTAGCTAATTTTGGATAATAGAATATTAAACCAACCAAAATTTGTATACAAGTTCCATGTAACTATTTGTAAACAACTTATTAGTTACATGTAACAATATTATATCCATCCATGAGAATATTGAGCAGTTGTTTCAGATGGAGTGAGACGGTATCTGTATGGCCGAAGCTTCAACTATGAGCCTCCTAGTTGAGTCATCAGCACTGACAGGACCTCCGAAACGATTGCAGCATTTTCCATTACTTTAATTCAGTTCCTCTACAACTGAAAGTACAAGATGTTCTACTCATTGCCTTGGCGGAGCGACTATATTGATTGAGTCAGCCGGATAAATACTTGCTACCGGTAATTTACGCTTTTTTGACTGCACACAAAAATCAAAAAATTATTATAAAAAAAGTGAACAAATCGAGTGAGAACAATGTTTTAAATTGAAATTAATGTACAAATATTAGTCTAACAATAAAGGCAAAATTAATTTTAACATTTTCTTATTTTCCACTGGCGCAAAATTATGGTTATTTTCTTCGATGAGTGGTCCTTTACCCCGATCAGCGCATTCTCCTTTGAGCTTCTGCAAGCATGTGCGCTTTTTCAGCATGGAGCTTGTGGTTCTCTTACAGGAGAGCCTTGTTGTCCGGATATCCAGCATGGAGCTTCTGGTTCTCTAACGAGGGAGTCTCATAATGAGGATATCGAGCACGGAGCTTCTCGTTCTCTAAGAGGAGAGCCTCATTTTGAGTACGGAGATTTTCGGTCTCTAACTGGCCAGCCTCCTTTTATCCTCGCTCTCTTTGGGTCTACAAAATTTGCATGACAAATGATTTCAATGTGAGAAAAATAGCTCTATATTTTTTATATAGCATTCAAGAATCTTTTGTATATTACACTAGCCAATTGTATTATACAGAGCATGTATCATAAGTTTCTTGGAAATGCTCTCAACAAGAGATTTACTAGCATTTCTTTCCAAATTAAAACCTGTCCCCAAGTATCATGTTAAAAATAATAATAAAACAGATGCTAAGACAATGAAAATTATTACATTCTTAATGTAGCACATGAATACTGTTTTCTTTTGTAAATAGACCAAGTTCAAGGGTAAAGATCCAGTTGCCGGGTATTCAATTAATAGAAGTGGTCCATAACCTTGGAGGAAGATGATCTTGAACCACCTATCTTAATTCTGACAGCAGACTACTAGGAAGCGTGTGATATATAACATCCAATGATAAAATGGACAAAAATATTTTGTTTTGTCATATCTATCTCACATACCTCTGAATTAATTGGAGCATAATCTTCATTGTTTACAAAGTTTTCAATGATATCAACACACTTGCAAAAAAAAAAAAATCATGGTTAGATATGTAATTTTCTAATTCTCACTAACCTCTATAATTGAATAAAAAGTACTTTGGATGAAAATTTTATTACTATTAATGTATTAATCTCTTTAGCGAAAAATAAAATAAAAATTATAGTGACCTATGTTCATATACCTGCTCCACAACCAAACATCATGGACATCTCCTTCCCCATTCTCACCCGCTGCTGTGACATGACTTGCATCAACACTCATCTACAACAACTAGATGGTTACAAAATGAGTCTAAAGCTTTTCCATGTAAATCGTAACAAAAAGTTTATGAGTTCTCAGAAGAAGATATCTTACACGAATTTAATTACAAAGATTGATTTGTTATGGAAAATCAATTAGGGGTTGTTGAAGAAAGATGACTACCCTCAATTGCACACGATTTAGGTTTGTATACTTTACACAATACAGGACACAGAGAAATGCTCAAATTTAAGCTATTGTCCTTATGATTTTAGCCGTCCATTACATATTCTAGATCCTTCTAGGATTTTAAGGGTGAGGATGATATAATTCTAATAATTTAAAATAAATAGCACTTTAAAATTATTATTATCCTGGGATTAAGCTACTGTACTCATGATTTTAGCCATCCATTACTCATTCTAGATCCTTCTAGGATTTTAACGGTTAGGATGATATAATTCTAATAATTTAAAATAAATAACACTTTAAAATTATTATCGAAGTGTTTAGTTTTGTTCGAATAATTAATATTCATGTCATTGTAATTTTAATATAGATAAAATTATAATTATTCGAGAGTTAATAAAATTAATATAAATAGTGTATTATAATATTGCTAGCATTAGAAATTCACGTGAATATTACATATTCAATAAAATTTTATTTTAAATTAAATGATATAAAATGTGTTTAGGTAGTAAAATTAAATTAACGAGCAATAAGAATTATTACTATTAAAAAAACTCTTATATATATATATAATTTTTTATTAAAATTTAATATGAAAACAAGATTATATCACTACAACAATCCATTTAATATTAATTATAATTTTAAACTTTAAATTGTAAGAAAAACTTTTGATAAGCAGTTAAGTATTATTTATAACTAACATTCACATCTTGATATAAACTGTATATATTGAAAATCTCTATATTTTAGTTGATATATAAGGTTCGTTAAGGATGTTAGTCATGTTTTACTTGGTCATTCATGGTCATTTAATTTAAATATAACAACTGTATTTATGTATTAAATATATCATACATTTATATAATTCAAATTATTTTATAATTGATCTTTAATTAGATAAGTGATGTATATTTTATATGCCAAAATTAATATATTTAAAAAATATTTGTAAAAAATATATAATATTATAATATATTGAATGCTTACTTTTATCTGTAAATTCATCGATCTTCATTTCAAGTAACAGTAGAGGTTCTTGATAATGGGTAACCCACCTTCAATCTGAAATGATATGATGCATGTCCCACTATGCATTTTAATTTAGAAAACATATTACATTAATTTTTGATTGTGGAAAAAGATATATAAGTTTAAGTTCAATGGAGACCACATGATTTTGGAGTATTGAATTCTTCCGTCTGGGCCATTAATTTTGTTATATCTAACTACCGTTTTTTTTTAACACAATGTTCTGATTGAATAATCACTATACTTATTTTCTACCCGTATAAATCGATGGCTATTATTATGTTCTTCACAATTCAATTAACATGCTTATCTATAAATTATTTCTGTGTCTTGCAAGTCGTAGTTCTCTTCACTATATGTTCGAGTTGTGTCGACTATATCTGAAAGGGGTTATATCCTGTTTGTTCTTGTTCTCCAATGTTGGAAATCACCTTTGTTGGTTATTCAAGAACTTATATTTGTTGTCTTGCTGGTAGTACTACAACTGTCCTTTCCTTTTTGTTTTGATTTGATTTAGGAGGAGAAACTGTGAGGTATTAATATTGAATTGTAACGGTTTTCAGAGGGGAGGAAGAAACACCCGGTAATTGTAATTGAGTTGCAATGCAATATATTCTCTTGGAAATTGTATACAATGGTAAATTATAGTTTTAAATTAAAAATATAATCCACTTGTTCCTCATCTCTGTGTTCCTCTTATTTTAATCCATGGGTGATGGAATGGGTCTTCAAAGACTCCAAATTTTTTGACTCCAACGAGCCCAACTATATAAAAGTGTGTGTCTGTCAGTCATTATTTATTCTTCATTCCATTTAAATTCAACTGAAATCTTGCCTTTATCTGCATTTGTTTTATTGTAAGACAATAATTATATAAATTACTTCATAATAGATTAATTACCCTGATACAAAACTCATAACCTATATACTTTCACTCGGTTGATTGTAACAATCTACTTGCTATTATCTTTTGGTTATGGACAACATCTAAATGACATGCCCATCCATCAGGTGGTCCCACGGTTACATTGATGAAATGTTGTCTGTGATCAATGTGTCAGCCATTCCCATCCTCTTTTTGCTTGACGCGACAGTAACTCTCATTTCCCCCCATTTGAAGTCCTCCTCCTGTTCCCGGGCAATAGAGGCTGAGGAAAAGATCCTGTATATAACCATACAAACTTTTTTGTTGAAACAATTATCTTTAACAATGTAAAAGCACAGACTTGTACAGAGGTATGTCCACAACGATGAGATGACTTACAGTAGCTTTTGCATGCTTCTTCAAAACTAAGCTCTACTCACAGAGAGAGGACAAGATCTCTTTGCTTTCCGGTTCCCCTGAGGCCTAACGAACTCTTGTACTGTAGATGTTAAGGAAATTTGAATTACAAATTATTCGAACAGAGAATGACTCAGCAAGGAGTATGAGAAGTCTGACCATTACCCGTGCACATCTTAGAAGATGCCTTTTCAATGACCCTCATCACATCTTTTAGTGAACGGACCTTTTAACTTTTCTTTGGTCATCTTTGTCAACCAAGGCGTTGACCTCGCTTGGAGATTTATCATCAACCAAGTCATTGACCTCACTTGGAGATCTATCACCCTCTCCTACAATAGTGTAAGTTATTAAGCCAGATGTAAATTCTAATTAGATGCATGTCGGATTTTGACTACAATTATGAGGAAACAATATCAAGGAAGAAAATGCCAGTGCATAATGCTTAGATGTAGAAAATAAAAATTACTTCTACCTGCAGTTATTCTCTCAAATGAAGAATCTTTTTCTACATTTGGTCGGGGTCAGGTTTCCTGCAGTGTAGGCTGATCAGATACAGTTTCTGCCACAGTAGCCAATAGTTCCAGCGGAGAAGTATATAAGAATTCTCTTTCACCATCATTTCCAACCATGTTTATGGCCTCGGAGGATCTACAAGAGTCTTCCACTTCACTCTCTATAAATAATATAAATCAGATAAGTCCTTGTAAGTTAGTACATTGGTTAAGCTTGTATCAAAGTTTCTTGGAAATGCTCTCAACAAGAGATTTACTAGCATTTCTTTCAATATTAAAGAACCCGTCCAAAGTATCATGTTAAATAATAACAGTAATATGAGAAGACTTTGAGGTAGAGTTCTTGAATACAAATATTATGCGGATACCATCAAAGGGAATGCAAGCCTTAGGGTCTGTATTCCTCATTTCAGCCACGTATCCTCTGACCACACACATTAGATAATTTGTCAAAAAAATAATAGTATGAATCCAGCATATTTCATAACTGCTAACTAAGTACTAATTAACTATCACATGTTACATATGGTAGTATGGAATTATAATGAGGCCTTATTTGTTCAAATTTAATATGGATATCAAACAGACAAACAGACAAACAAATTTAAATGATTCAGACGAGGCTTTAATTGGTTAGATTATATATTAAATTCGAACAAACTAACAAAATGATTAGTTTATAGTTTATTCATATTTCAACTATGACATTGAAGAAGCAGTGTAAGAATTGTAGTTAAAGTATTATATAGTGATGAGCATGAAGGAACTCTTTATGATTGAGAGGAAAGAGAGGAAGCTCTATATTTCTTACAAAGCATTTAAGAATCTTTTGTGGCTCTAATATTACACTGACCATTTTTATTTTAAAGAGCTTGTCTCATAAGTTTCTTGGAAATGCTCTTAATTTGAAAGCATTTCTTTCAAAATTAAAGAACCTGTCCCAAGGTATCATGTTAAAACATAACAATAAAACAATTGTGAATTAGATAATGAAAACTATTGCATTCTTGATGTAGCAGATGAATACTGTTTTATTTTGTAAATAGAGCAAGCTTAAGGGTAAAGATCGAGTTGTCGGGTATTCAAATAGAAGTCGGTCCATAACCTTGGAGGAAGCTGTTGAACCACCCATCTTAATTTTGGCCAACAAACTACTAGGAAGCATGTAATATATAAGATTCAACAAAATAATGGACAAAAATATTTTGTTTTATCATATCTATCTCATATACCTGTGAATTAATTGGAGCATAATCTTCATTGTTTACATATTTTCAATGATATCAACACACTTGCAGAAAAACAAATCATGGTAAGATATATAATTTTCTATTTCTCAATAACATCTATAATTGAATAAAAAGTACTGAATTTAATTACGATTCATTTATTAATACCTTAGGTGACAAAAATAAGAATTATAGTCAACTATGTTCGTACCTGCTCGACAACTCGCCGCAGTGACTAGACTTACATCAACACTCATCTACAACAACTAGATGGTTAAAAAATGAGTCTAAAGCTTTACAATGAAAATCATAACAAAAAGTTTTTGAGTTCTTGAAGAAGAAATCTTACACGAATTGAATTATAAAGAATGAGTTCACGAAGAAGAAATAGTATACCAATTGAATTACAAAGAATGAGTTGTTATGGAAAATTAATTAGGGTTTATTGAAGACACATGACTACCCTGCTGCAAACAATTTAGCTTTGTATAGTTTACACAGGGACACAAAATAATATATGATTAAATTTAAACTTCATATTCTCCATCAATTTTTTCCGAAAAAGATTAGAAGTACCAAAATCATAATATTGTCCATCCACAAAGTGGAGCACCACCCTTGAAAGTAGCCACATCCAACATCAAGCGGTGCTTTCAACCACTCCCATTTCTTATAATTTTTTCCTCAAAAGGCTAATGTAACTTGAGAATAAACCACATTATATCTAACTCTATTAAAACATCATTTAAACCTCTATTCCACTCACAAGAGGATTATAGTTGTTGTTCAAATGTTCCAAAATATCACTATCCATTTTAACTAAAGTAACGATGATGATAATCCTAGTGTAAGTGGTTTTTTTATGGATGCATACACTACTAGAAAAAGTAAAATAGACATCAGGGTATAAACATCGGTGGACTTTGGCCACCATGTAAAAGAGTGTATTAACATCGGTCAAAAATTATTCGATGTCTATGATATTTTTGACATCAGTTAATATAAGAACAGATGTCTATCTTGTTTAAATTAAAAACAAAAACCGCGCAACCCCTGTTTTGTCCCTCTCCCCAAATATTTCCCGTACTGAATCAACTTTTCGTTCCCCCAAATCCTTTAACCCCAAAATCAGAAAAAATAACACAATCACTCAATATTCAGACAAAACATTTCAAATTAAAACACCCCCCGCTTTTCTCTCTCCCCGCCTCTCTCTCGTTTCTTAGAGTCGAAGAACCCTAATCGAAGCTATGCAAGCCCTAATCGAAGTGTTGAATCCCTAATAGAAGCCTTTGGAGCTCTCAAAGCCCTAATCCAAGCTTCTCAAGCCCTAATCGAAGGTGTTGAAGGCCTAATCGAAGGTTTAGAAACCCAATTTTCAAAGTCAAAGCACCTAATACTCAACCTTTTGCAGTTGCTTCAGTTCTCTCCTCAGGTAATTGATTAGCTCTCTTGTTTGAAAAATATAGATAAATCATGGATCAAAGCAGATAGGGATTCATTAGAGTATGAAATTGGGTTGGAGGAGTTTTTGGTATATGCGGAAGGAACTGGGAAAAACCCCAAGTTAATTCCCTATCCACGGGCCCATTGCGTTAATTTTAAAAAATTGCCGGTAAACATAATTAGGGGCCATCTATATGAAAATGGTTTTAGTTTAGGCTATGGGATTTGGCATGGTGAAAACTCTTCTAGGAGATACAAGTCCTCTATTGGTAGTACTTGTCCAGCCACGAACCCATGCCCTGCATTAGAGGCTGCTGAGATATGTGAAGCATCATATGATAAGGGTGATTATGATAGAGAATCACATGATTTCAAACGGTTCGTGGATGATGCTGAACAACCTTTATTTGAGGGAAGTGATTCAACTAAGTTAGAGTCAATGTTGAAAATGCATAACTGGAAGGCTAGGTTCAGCGTTAGTGATAGTGCCTTTACTGAGCTATTAACTACAATTGGCTCTTTTCTTCCTAAATATCATGTTCTGCCTTGTAGTACATATGAAGCAAAAAGACTCTCTCTGACTTGGGACTCGAGTATTTAAAATTTAATGCATGTCCAAATGACTGCATATTATATAGAGGTATATATGAAGAGGCCTCTGAGTGTCCTAAGTGCCATATATCTCGCTGAAAACTTAAAAAGGATGGTAAAATCAGAATTAATGTGCCTCCTAAAGTTACGTGGTACTTCCCCATCATTCCTAGATTTAAAAGAATGTTTAAATCTGAATCTACTGCAGAGCTTCTGACTTGGCATGCAAAAAGGGGATCCGAAGATGACCTCATGCGTCATCCAACAGATTGTCCTTCTTGGAGAAACATAGATTATAGGTGGCCTGAGTTTGGTAGTGAGGCAAGAAATTTACGCTTGACATTAGTTGTGGATGGTATAAACCCTCATAATAATGGTTTGAACAATAGGCATCGTTGTTGGTCGGTGGTTTTAACAACATATAACCTTCCTCCCTGGTTATGCATGAAGTGAAAGTTTTTGGTGTTGACAATATTAGTATCAGGCCCACACAAACCAGGTAATAATCTCGACGTCTATTTACAACCACTTATTGATGATTTGAAGAAGTTGTGGGAAGAAGGAGAACCAAATGTATATGACGCTTCCATATGGACATGCGTCGAATATAAAAAACTGTATCACTTGAAATGAAGTTATTTAAGCTGAAGTCCCATGACTGTCATACTCTCTTACAAAAGTTGCTTCTAGTAGCAGTTCGTTCGGTGCTTCCCAAGAATGTTAGGGTAAGCATAATACCATGCGCTTTTTCTTCAATTCTCTGTGCTGCAAAGTTGTTGATGTATCAAAACTGGATAAACTGCAATCTGATGTGGTGTTGACATTGTGCGAGCTAAAAAAATATTCCCCCCTTCATTCTTCAATATAATGATCCATCTTACAGTGCACTTGGTTAGGGAATTGCGTTTATGTGGACCGGTTTTTTTTAGATGGATGTTTCCGTTTGAACGATTCAATAAAGTTTTAAAAAGTTATGTAGGGAATCATTTTTATCCGGAAGGTTGTATAGCTGAAAGTTATCTTGGAGAACAATCAATAGAATTTTGCACTGAGTTTGTAAGACAGAGTTGCATGACTGCTGGTCTTCGACAGGATGAGGAAAAGGTTTCAGGGCCATTATCTTCCGTGACTATGAAAACAGTGGAGGAAAAGGAAAAGGATGAGGTGCATTTGCCTGTTCTTTTCAATAATGCTGAAGTTGAGCCATACATAAAGTAAGTAGTTTTTATTATGTCTTTATGCATTCATTCTTAAGTATTCATTCGGTAATTGTGTTCTTATATTGTTTAATATTTTCTCAGGATGCATAAAGAGCAATTAAAAAAGATATATAGGAACAAAAAGAGTGCTCAGTGGCTAATGGGGGAGCACAATCGGTTGTTTGCTGATTGGTTTGAAGAAAAGGTTTCCTTCCTTATCTCATATATTAATCAATTACGATTTATTTATCATGTTAATGCAAAATTGTCTGATAATTAAAGTGCTTCTAATACTTTGTCTGCAAGTTAGTACTGAAATGATGCGAAATGCTCAAGGTGTTTCCGAAACAACAAGATGGTTGGCAGGAAAACCCTCTTTCTCTGTTCTGTCTTATGAAGGATATGTCGTTAATGGGGTCAAATACTTCACAAAGCAGTGAGATGATGAAAGGGTTGTTCAAAACAACGGTGTGTCTGTAAATGACGTATTATGGTATAATCGAAGAAATATGGGAACTAGATTACCATGCATTCACAGCATCATTATTTTTGTGTAAATGGGCAGCAAATGACAGAGGTATTAAAGTTGATGAGCTCGGCTTTACACTAGTGGACTTCACCCGACGAGGCCACAAAAAGGACAAATTTATCTCTGTACACCAAGTGAGCCAAGTGTTTTATATTCAAGATCCAATCCAATCGATATCAGCTGGTCTATTGTGTTTAAGTCCACTAATGGAGACTACAATGAAGTCTGCCATGAAGATGTGTCTCCCTTTGTGCTTAAGTCCACTAATCGAGACTACAATGAAGTCTGCCATGAAGATGGTCTGGGAGACACTATATATATTAGATGAACCCCCATTTTGTTCCAAAATCCATGTGTGTGATGTGTCTGATGGTGATGTTGGTATTAGCAACCAACCAAAGACTGAATGTTGAAGGGATTTGGTTACATAAGTGATTTAGTATTTGGTTGAATTTGTTATGTAGTGATAAACATTTGTATTTTATTCGAATTACTGGACTCTGGATTTGTGTCTTATTTATCTTCATTCTTGTAAACTTGTGATGACTAAAATACACTTGTCGGCATTACTTATTCTCTTTGGTTTTATATGTTGTTGGCTAATTAGTTTAATGGTGATTTTGCAGATTTTAGAGAATGGCATCAAAGAACCATATAGTTAGGATTATATCTTTGCCTATTTTGCACACAAATATTGATAAAAAAGTTTGTATTTTTGATAATTTTGGGTCATTTATATTTCTACTAATATTTACCACACATATTTTTATACAAATTTAAAATATTATTTAAGGTAGTGTTTTACTATATTTTATTATTGTTATTATTTCGATAATATAAATAATTTTAATTTACTGTTTTCCAATCAAGTATATAGTTGAGTTAATTTAATGTAATAATTAAGTCCAGAATAATTCTGGAAATAATTCATCTTAGAAATTCAGAATTGAATAAATAAATAAAGAGTACTTATTTCCACCCACAAATTCTAAAACAAAATAGTCAAGTTAAGATAAAATTATCAAATAATGAAGTATATATTTATAGAAATGAATATGTAATCTTCCTTTATGATATTATTATTAAAAAATGAGCAAAATGAAGATGTTTGAACAATAATATATATATAAGTTCTATGGAGACCACTTTTATTGGAGACGGTGGACACCACTTATGTTCTGCAAGTAAAATATTGCATAAAAATATTGCAAAACGAATAGTTTTGTGAATCAATTTGTACAAAATGATTATTTCATTTAAATCTTAAATATCATATAAGTTTTTTTATGTAGAACATTACAAAATGTTTTATTCTGCGAAATATGTTTAGTTTGCAGGACATTTTGTTCAACTTGCCGAACATACATTATCTCCTTATAAAATATAGATGATCTTCAACAATTTTGATGAATGCATCATATTTGTAGAACATACTTCATAAAATAAAGTGTTTTATAGTATTTTGAATGCAAAACATAAGTGATTTCCACGGTCTCCAATAAAAATGGTCTCCAATAAAAATGGTCTCCATAGAACTTTTGTCATATATATATATTAAAACATAGTAACGTATAAATTTCGATTTAACCAATCTTCCAATTAATTAATATTCAACCATCATCAAATCGAAAATTTGAACTTTCATCCATTCACAATGTAATACCCAAATTCAACTAAAATTAAGTTTTAGTCTTGAACTTAAATCATGATTTCTATACCCTTGTCCAAAAAGAAGGCATTATCTCTCTATTTCTTGCGAGCATAAGTTGAGGCTCTTGCTCCAAATGATGCCTTCTCTTCCACCCTTGTGAGTTCTTGATCGTGTGAATGGGTACCTGTAAGTACCCGTTTGTGGTCACTGTTATCCAAGATGATGATCAGACGTTTTACATTACAACAATTCTGGGCATCTACGACGGAAAAGGCGGAGCACTAAATTTATGACGGAAAATCAAAATTCGTCATATGTTCTCGTCAGTTCTTACGACATATCCACCTTCTGTCGTACTCACTCTGTTTATTCGCTAGAATTAAGGCGCAAATCAATAAAATATAATAAATTTTGCGGACATAATCGTCGTAAATAACCGTCGTAAGTTAACATATTTAGCTAATTAAAAACAAAAAATGACGGAAATTATGTCGTAAGTTGCTTATTATTCTATTGGCACATGAGACCCACTTATATGAAACTTACGTCGAAAATATGAAGTTGCGACCAATTTTTGAATTTTCAATCAATTTTTGAACTTTTCACGCGAGCAAAAATGACCCACAATTTTTAAAATTTTTAAGTTGCTTATTTTTGATTTAGTGTTAAAAATTAGTCTTAAATACCCAGAATTGTTGTAGTGTTATGAGGGTCTCGTGCAATACTATCTATTCCAAATCAACTTTGTGTTAGAAATTAAATAGAGCTTTGTGAGATAAAAGTTTTAACACTGTTGTATATTTGGGTTTTTGTTAGAGATTATAGAAAGAAGACAACATCATGGTATATAGATTATTATAAACATGTTGTATTTTTTGTGAGAAAATAGAGATACACTTGAGAGGGAGATTGGAAGCAGGATTGATGGGATTCATCCGGACTTCATGCTATTTTTTCAAATTGTATTCTTCGCACTTATATTCTTATGCTCATGATTTATGATATTAATGGATGTTTAATTTATTCGAAGAGTTAGTAGTATTATTTGATTAATTATGTTTATTTAGTTGTATTTAGTTTTATCGGACTATTATTAAGTATTTTATATCATTAGAAGAGTAGCTAGTTTTGATTATATTTTTAGGAGTTACAAATTTTTAAAATGTGATGAAAAAATTTTGAGTATTAGATCACCATATTGATATGAGAATCATGACACTAAAAATCCTTATTATTTATAACTTATGGTTGTTGTTCGATTCACCAATAGACTGACTTTTAGGAAATAATTGCACGTAAGGATTTTATAATTGTGGCCAATTTCTTTGTATTAACTAGAAATCCACCACTTTCATAAAAACTGTGATTTACCTCCAACCACAACAAAGACCATTTCATAGGAAAAATGGTAGAAAATGCCCATCCTGGTAGCTTTTTGAGTGACTTGAAATTAATACTCGGTGAGATTTATGAAAATAGTACTTGGTGAGATTTAAAATGGCCCAGTCAGAAGAGATACTACATGATTATTTAGACACCTACATGGCGCAATCCCCACAAGCAGGTTATGAAAATAATACTTGGTGAGATTTGGGTGCTGGGGGATTGAGCAAATATTGATATATTAAAAATATATATTATGCATGTATTTCATGCAGATTCCAGCCAATCCTTCAAGCAGTACTGCTTCTCATGATTCTGAGTTGAGGGTTGATTCTTCTCATCAGGTAATAGTAGTTATATTTAAACCAAATAATCAAATAAATAAGTTCAATATCCTGTACAATTTATAATATAAATATTTTGTAACACAATTATTACATGTAGTTAAGTGATAAAATATTCGACTAATCACAGAATTAATCATTAACAAGAATCCCCAACAATCGAGTGCCCTGTGGTGCGGTAGGTCATGAGTGAAGAATCCCTGCTTTCTAGCATTGATGAAATGTTGTCTTTAATCAATGTGTTAGCCATTCCCATCCTCTTTGTGCAAGAGATGTCACAGAACACTCATTCCCCCCCATCTGGAGTCCGGCCTCCTGTTCCCGGGCAGTAGGGGCTGAGGAAAAGATCCTGTATATATACAACCAAACAAACTTTTTTTGTTGAAACAATCATCTTTAACAATGTAAAAGCACACACTTGTACAGAGGTATGTCGTCCACAAAGATGAGATGACTTACCAGTAGCTTTTGCATGCTTCTTCGAAACTAAATCTCTACTCGCTGAGAGAGGACCATATCTCTTTGCTTTCCGGCTCCCTGAGGCCTAAAGAACGCTTGAACTATAGATGTTAAGAAGACATTGAATTACAAATTATTCGAACATAGAATCTCTCAGCAAGGAGTATAAGAAGTCTGACCATTACCTTCAACTTCAGAGTGGAGTTTTTTCTTCTTGCTTAGAGAAAGGTTTTTGTTTTTGTGTGGCAGATTATGAGCTGTGACACTGATTTTAGAAGATGCCTTTTCAATGACCCTCATCACATCTTTTAGTGAACGGACCTTTTTAACTTTTCTTTGGTCGTTTCTGTCAACCAAGTCGCGATCGTTGACCTCACTTGGAGATTTATCATCAACCAAGTCATTGACCTCACTTGGAGATCTATCACCCTCTCCTACAATAGTGTAAGTTACTTAGCCAGACGTAAATTCTAATTAGATGCATGTCGGATTTTGACTACAATTATGAGGAAACAATATCATGGAAGAAAATGCGAGTGCATAATGCTTAGATGTAGGAAATAAAATGGCTTCTACCTTCAGTTTTATTCGCTCAAATGAAGAATCTTTTTCTCCATTTGATCCATGACAGGTTTCCTGCAGTTTAGGATGATCGGATGCAGTTTCTGCCACCCTAGCCAATAGTTCTGGCGGAGAGGTACATAAGAATTCTCTTTCACCATCATTTCCAAACCATGTTTATGGCCTCGGAGGATCTACAAGAGTCTTCGAGTTCTCTCCCTATAAATAATATAAATCATATAAGTCCTCGTTAGTTAGTACATTGGTTAAGCTTGTATCAAAGTTTCTTGGAAATGCTCTCAACAAGAGATTTACTAGCATTTCTTTCAAAATTCAAGAACTTGTCCTAAGTATCTTGTTAAATAATAACAGTAATATGAGAAGACTTTGAGATAGAGTTATTGAATACAAATATTATCTGGACAACAATACAGAAATGGATATCATATATACCTTAAAAGCTCTGAGCTCAATCCAAAAGTCTTTTTCCCTTTCAGAGATACTGAACTGCAAGGAAGTCTTTTCTGCATTTGATCTTCCATCAGCAAAGCTCTCAACAAGAGATTTACTAGCATTTCTTTCCACATTAAAGAACCTGTCCCTAAGTATCATGTTAAAAAATAATAAAAAAACAGATGCTAAGATAATGACAACTATTGCATTCTTAATGTAGCACATAAATACTGTTTTCTTTTGTAAATAGACCAAGTTCAAGGGTAAAGATCCAATTGCCGGGTATTCAATTAATAGAAGTGGTCCATAACCTTGGAGGAAGATGATCTTGAACCACCCATCTTAATTCTGACAGCAGACTGCTAGGAAGCGTGTGATATATAAGATCCAATGATAAAATGGACAAAAATATTTTGTTTTGTCATATCTATCTCACATACCTGTGAATTAATTGGATCATAATCTTCATTGTTTACCAAGTTTTCAATGATATTAACACACTTGCAAAAAAAAAAAATCATGGTTAGATATGTAATTTTCTAATTCTCACTAACCTCTATAATTGAATAAAAAGTACTTTGGATGAAAATTTTATTACTATTAATGTATTAATCTCTTTAGCAAAAAATAAAATAAAAATAATTGTGACCTATGTTCATATACCTGCTCCACAACCAAACATCATGGACATCTCTTTCCCCATTCTCACCCGCTGCTGTGACATGACTTGCATCAACACTCATCTACAACAACTAGATGGTTACAAAATGAGTCTAAAGCTTTACCATGAAAATCGTAACAAAAAGTTTATGAGTTCTCAGAAGAAGATATCTTACAGGAATTTAATTACAAAGATTGATTTGTTATGGAAAATCAATTAGGGGTTGTTGAAGACAGATGACTACCCTCAATTGCACACGATTTAGGTTGGTATACTTTACACAATACAGGACATACAGAGAAATGCTCAAATTTAAGCTACTGTCTTTATGATTTTAGCCGTCCATTACATATTCTAGATCCTTCTAGGATTTTAAGGGTGAGGATGATATAATTCTAATAATTTAAAATAAATAGCACTTTAAAATTATTATTATCCTGGGATTTAAGCTACTGTACTCATGATTTTAGCCATCCATTACTCATTCTAGATCCTTCTAGGATTTTAACGGTTAGGATGATATAATTCTAATAATTTAAAATAAATAACACTTTAAAATTATTATCGAAGTGTTTAGTTTTGTTCGAATAATTTAATATTCATGTCATTGTAATTTTAATATAGATACAACTGTAATTATTCGAGAGTTAATAAAATTAATATAAATAGTGTATTATAATGTTGCTAGCATTAGAAATTTACGTGAATATTACATATATATATATAATTGTTTATTAAAATTTAATATGAAAACAAGAATAATATCACTACAACAATCTATTTAATATTAATCATAATTTTAAATTTTAAATTGTAAGAAAAACTTTTGATAAGCAGTTAAGTTTTATTTATAACCAACATTCACATCTTGATATAAACTGTACATATTGAAAATCTCTATATTTTAGTTGATATATAAGGTTTGGTAAGGATGTTAGTCATGTTTTACTTGGTCATTCATGGTCATTTAATTTAAATATAACAACTACATTTATGTATTAAATATATCATACATTTATATAATTCAAATTATTTTTATAATTGATCTTTAATTAGATAAGTGATGTATATTTTATATGTCAAAATTAATATATTTAAAAAACATTTGTAAAAAATATATAATATTATAAATATATTGAATGCTTACTTTTATCTGTAAATTCATCGATCTTCATTTCAAGTAACAGTAGAGGTTCTGGATAATGGGTAACCCACCTTCAATCTGAAATGATATGATGCATGTCAGTACACGTCACTATGCATTTTTAATTTAGAAAACATATTACATTAATTTTTGATTGTCGAAAAGAGATATATAAGTTTAAGTTCAGTGGAGACCACATGATTTTGGAGTATTGAATTCTTCCGTCTGGGCCATTAATTTTGTTATAATCTAGCTACCGTTATTTTTTTTAACACAATGTTCTGATTGAATAATCACTATACTTATTTTCTACCGTATAAATCGATGGCGATTATTAATCGATGGCTATTATTATGTTCTTCACAATTCAATTAACATGCTTATCTATAAATTATTTCTGTGTCTTGCAAGTCGTAGTTGTCTTCACTATATGTTCGAGTTGTGTCAACTATATCTGAAAGGGGTTATATCCTCTTTGTTCTTCTTGTTCTCCAATGTTGGAAATCATCTTTGTTGGTTATTCAAGAACTTATATTTGTTGTCTTGCTGGTAGTACTACAACTGTCCTTTCCTTTTTGTTTTGATTTGATTTAGGAGGAGAAACTGTGAGGTATTAATATTGAATTGTAACGGTTTTCAGAGGGGAGGAAGAAACACCCGGTAATTGTAATTGAGTTGCAATGCAATATATTCTCTTGGAAATTGTATACAATGGTAAATTATAGTTTTAAATTAAAAATATTATCCACTTGTCCCTCATCTCTGTGTTCCTCTTATTTTAATCCATGGGTGATGGAATGGGTCTTCAAAGACTCCAAAATTTGACTCCAACGAGCCCAACTATATAAAAGTGTGTGTCTGTCAGTCATTATTTATTCTTCATTACATTTAAATTCAATTGAAATCTTGCCTTTATCTGCATTTGTTTTATTGTAAAACAATAATTATATAAATTACTTCATAATAGATTAATTACCCTGATACAAAAACTCATAACCTATATACTTTCACTCCGTTGATTGTAACAATCTACTTGCTATTATCTTTTGGTTATGGACAACATCTAAATGACATGCCCATCCATCAGGTGGCCCAACGGTTACATTGATGAAATGTTGTCTGTAATCAATGTGTCAACCATTCCCATCCTCTTTTTGCTTGACGCGACAGTAACCCTCATTTCCCCCCATTTGAAGTCCTCCTCCTGTTCCCGGGCAATAGAGGCTGAGGAAAAGATCCTGTATATAACCATACAAACGTTTTTTGTTGAAACAATTATCTTTAACAATGTAAAAGAACAGACTTGTACAGAGGTATGTCCACAACGATGAGATGACTTACCAGTAGCTTTTGCATGCTTCTTAAAAACTAAACTCTACTCACAGAGAGAGGACAAGATCTCTTTGCTTTCCGGTTCCCCTGAGGCCTAACGAACTCTTGTACTGTAGATGTTAAGGAAATTTGAATTACAAATTATTCGAACAGAGAATGACTCAGCAAGGAGTATGAGAAGTCTGACCATTACCAGTGCACATCTTAGAAGATGCCTTTTCAATGACCCTCATCACATCTTTTAGTGAACCGACCTTTTTAACTTTTCTTTGGTCATCTTTGTCAACCAAGGCGTTGACCTCGCTTGGAGATTTATCATAAACCAAGTCATTGACCTCACTTGGAGATCTATCACCCTCTCCTACAATAGTGTAAGTTACTAAGCCAGATGTAAATTCTAATTAAATGCATGTCGGATTTTGACTACAATTATGAGGAAACAATATCAAGGAAGAAAATGCCAGTGCATAATGCTTAGATGTAGGAAATAAAAATTACTTCTACCTGCAGTTATTCTCTCAAATGAAGAATCTTTTTCTACATTTGGTCGGGGACAGGTTTCGTGCAGTGTAGGCTGATCAGATACAGTTTCTGCCACAGTAGCCAATAGTTCCAGCGGAGAAGTATATAAGAATTCTCTTTCACCATCATTTCCAACCATGTTTATGGCCTCGGAGGATCTACAAGAGTCTTCGACTTCTCTCCCTATAAATAATATAAATCAGATAAGTCCTTGTAAGTTAGTACATTGGTTAAGCTTGTATCAAAGTTTCTTGGAAATGCTCTCAACAAGAGATTTACTAGCATTTCTTTCAAAATTAAAGAACCCGTCCAAAGTATCATGTTAAATAATAACAGTAATATGAGAAGACTTTGAGGTAGAGTTCTTGAATACAAATATTATGCGGATACCATCAAAGGGAATGCAATCCTTAGGGTCTGTATTGCTCATTTGAGCAACGTATCCTCTGACCACACACATTAGATAATTTGTCAAAAAAAAATAATAGTATGCATCCAGCATATTTCATAACTGCTAACTAAGTACTAATTAACTATCACATGTTACTTATGGTAGTATGGAATTATAATGAGGCCTTATTTGTTCAAATTTAATATTGAATTCAAACAGACAAACAAATTTAAATGATTCAGACGAGGCTTTAATTGGTTAGATTATATATTAAATTCGAACAAACTAACAAAATGATTAGTTTATAGTTTATTCATATTTTAACTATGACATTGAAGAAGTAGTGTAAGAATTGTAGTTAAAGTATTATATAGTGATGAGCATGAAGAAACTCTTTATGATTGAGAGGAAAGATAGGAAGCTCTATATTTCTTACAAAGCATTTAAGAATCTTTTGTGGCTCTAATATTACACTGACCATTTTTATTTTAAAGAGCTTGTCTCATAAGTTTCTTGGAAATGCTCTTAATTTGAAAGCATTTCTTTCAAAATTAAAGAACCTGTCCCAAGGTATCATGTTAAAACATAACAATAAAACAATTTCTTACAAAGCATTTAAGAATCTTTTGTGGCTCTAATATTACACTGACCATTTTTATTTTAAAGAGCTTGTCTCATAAGTTTCTTGGAAATGCTCTTAATTTGAAAGCATTTCTTTCAAAATTAAAGAACCTGTCCCAAGGTATCATGTTAAAACATAACAATAAAACAAATGTGAATTAGATAATGAAAACTATTGCATTCTTGATGTAGCAGATGAATACTGTTTTATTTTGTAAAAAGAGCAAGCTTAAGGGTAAAGATCGAGTTGCCGGGTATTCAAATAGAAGTCGGTCCATAACTTTGGAGGAAGATGTTGAACCACCCATCTTAATTTTGACCAACAAACTACTAGGAAGCATGTAATATATAAGATTCAACAAAATAATGGACAAAAATATTTTGTTTTGTCATATCTATCTCATATACCTGTGAATTAATTGGAGCATAATCTTCATTGTTTACATATTTTCAATGATATCAACACACTTGCAGAAAAACAAATCATGGTAAGATATATAATTTTCTATTTCTCAATAACATCTATAATTGAATAAAAAGTACTGAATTTAATTACGATTCATTTATTAATACCTTAGGTGACAAAAATAAGAATTATAGTCAACTATGTTCGTACCTGCTCGACAACTCGCCACTGTGACTAGACTTACATCAACACTCATCTACAACAACTAGATGGTTACAAAATGAGTCTAAAGCTTTATAATGAAAATCATAACAAAATGTTATTGAGTTCTTGAAGAAGAAATCTTACACGAATTGAATTATAAAGAATGAGTTCACGAAGAAGAAATATTATACCAATTGAATTACAAAGAATGAGTTGTTATGGAAAATTAATTAGGGTTTATTGAAGACACATGACTACCCTGCTGCAAACAATTTAGCTTTGTATAGTTTACACAGGGACACAAAATTATATATGATTAAATTTAAACTTCATATTCTTCATCAATTTTTTCCGAAAAAGATTAGAAGTACCAAAATCATAATATTGTCCATCCACAAAGTGGAGCACCACCCTTGAAAGTAGCCACATCCAACATCAAGCGGTGCTTTCAACCACTCCCATTTCTTATAATTTTTTCCTTAAAAGGCTAATGTAACTTGAGAATAAACCACATTATATCTAACTCTATTAGAACATCATTTAAACCTCTATTCCACTAACAAGAGGATTATAGTTGTTGTTCAAATGTTCCAAAATATCACTATCCATTTTAACTAAAGTAACGATGATGATAATCCTAGTGTAAGTGGTTTTTTTATGGATGCATACACTACTAGAAAAAGTAAAATAGACATCAGGGTATAAACATCGGTGGACTTTGGCCACCATGTAAAAGAGTGTATTAACATCGGTCAAAAATTATTCGATGTCTATGATATTTTTGACATCAGTTAATATAAGAACAGATGTCTATCTTGTTTGAATTAAAAACAAAAACCGCGCGCAACCCCTGTTTTGTCCCTCTCCCCAAATATTTCCCGTACTTAATCAACTTTTCGTTCCCCCAAATCCTTTAACCCCAATATCAGAAAAAATAACACAATCACTCAATATTCAGACAAAACATTTCAAATTAAAACACCCCCCGCTTTTCTCTCTCCCCGCCTCTCTCTCGTTTCTTAGGGTCGAAGAGCCCTAATCGAAGCTATGCAAGCCCTAATCGAAGTGTTGAATCCCTAATCGAAGCCTCTGGAGCTCTCAAAGCCCTAATCCAAGCTTCTCAAGCCCTAATCGAAGGTGTTGAAGGCCTAATCGAAGGTTTAGAAACCCAATTTTCAAAGTCAAAGCACCTAATACTCAACCTTTTGCAGTTGCTTCAGTTCTTTCCTCAGGTAATTGATTAGCTCTCTTGTTTGAAAAATATAGATAAATCATGGATCAAAGCAGATAGAGATTTATTAGAGTATGAAATTGGGGTGGAGGAGTTTTTGGTATATGCGGAAGGAACTGGGAAAAACCCCAAGTTAATTCCCTATCCACGGGCCCATTGCGTTAATTTTAAAAATTGTCGGTAAACATAATTAGGGGCCATCTATATGAAAATGGTTTTAGTTTAGGCTATGGGATTTGGCATGGTGAAAACTCTTCTAGGAGATACAAGTCCTCTATTGGTAGTACTTGTCCAGCCACGAACCCATGCCCTGCATCAGAGGCTGCTGAGATATGTGAAGCATCATACGATAAGGGTGATTATGATAGAGAATCACATGATTTCAAACGGTTCGTGGATGATGCTGAACAACCTTTATTTGAGGGAAGTGATTCAACTAAGTTAGAGTCAATGTTGAAAATGCATAACTGGAAGGCTAGGTTCAGCGTTAGTGATAGTGCCTTTACTGAGCTATTAACTACAATTGGCTCTTTTCTTCCTAAAAATCATGTTCTGCCTTGTAGTACATATGAAGCAAAAAAGACTCTATCTGACTTGGGACTCGAGTATATAAAATTTCATGCATGTCCAAATGACTGCATATTATATAGAGTTATATATGAAGAGGCCTCTGAGTGTCCTAAGTGCCATATATCTCGCTGAAAACTTAAAAAGGATGGTAAAATCAGAATTAATGTGCCTCCTAAAGTTATGTGGTACTTCCCCATCATTCCTAGATTTAAAAGAATGTTTAAATCTGAATCTACTGCAGAGCTTCTGACTTGGCATGCAAAAAGGCGATCCGAAGATGACCTCATGCGTCATCCAGCAGATTCTCCTTCTTGGAGAAACATAGATTATAGGTGGCCTGAGTTTGGTAGTGAGGCAAGAAATTTACGCTTGACATTAGTTGTGGATGGTATAAACCCTCATAATCATGGTTTGAACAATAGGCATCGTTGTTGGTCGGTGGTTTTAACAACATATAACCTTCCTCCCTGGTTATGCATGAAGTGAAAGTTTTTGGTGTTGACAATATTAGTATCAGGCCCACACGAACCAGGTAATAATCTCGACGTCTATTTACAACCACTTATTGATGATTTGAAGAAGTTGTGGGAAGAAGAAGAACCAAATGTATATGACGCTTCCATATGGACATGCGTCGAATATAAAAAACTGTATCACTTGAAATGAAGTTATTTAAGCTGAAGTCCCATGACTGTCATACTCTCTTACAAAAGTTGCTTCTAGTAGCAGTTCGTTCGGTGCTTCCCAAGAATGTTAGGGTAAGCATAATACGATTCGCTTTTTCTTCAATTCTCTGTGCTGCAAAGTTGTTGATGTATTAAAACTGGATAAACTGCAATCTGATGTGGTGTTGACATTGTGCGAGCTAAAAAAATATTCCCCCCTTCATTCTTCAATATAATGATCCATCTTACAGTGCACTTGGTTAGGGAATTGCATTTATGTGGACCGGTTTTTTTAGATGGATGTTTCCGTTTGAACGATTCAATAAAGTTTTAAAAAGTTATGTAGGGAATCGTTTTTATCCGGAAGGTTGTATAGCTGAAAGTTATCTTGGAGAATAATCAATAGAATTTTGCACTGAGTTTGTAAGACAGAGTTGCATGACTGCTGGTCTTCGACAGGATGAGGAAAAGGTTTCAGGGCCATTATCTTCCGTGACTATGAAAATAGTGGAGGAAAAGGAAAAGGATGAGGTGCATTTGCATGTTCTTTTCAATAATGCTGAAGTTGAGCCATACATAAAGTAAGTAGTTTTTATTATGTCTTTATGCATTCATTCTTAAGTATTCATTCGGTAATTGTGTTCTTATATTGTTTAATATTTTCTCAGGTAGCATAAAGAGCAATTAAAAAAGATCTATAGGAACAAAAAGAGTGCTCAGTGGCTAATGGGGGAGCACAATCGGTTGTTTGCTGATTGGTTTGAAGAAAAGGTTTCCTTCCTTATCTCATATATTAATCAATTACGATTTATTTATCATATTAGTGCAAGATTGTCTGATAATTAAAGTGCTTCTAATACTTTGTCTGCAAGTTAGTACTGAAATGATGCGAAATGCTCAAGGTGTTTCTGAAACAACAAGATGGTTGGCAGGAAAACCCTCTTTCTCTGTTCTGTCTTATGAAGGATATGTCGTTAATGGGGTCAAATACTTCACAAAGCAGTGAGATGATGAAAGGGTTGTTCAAAACAACGGTGTGTCTGTAAATGACGTATTATGGTATAATCGAAGAAATATGGGAACTAGATTACCATGCATTCACAGCATCATTATTTTTGTGTAAATGGGCAGCAAATGACAGAGGTATCAAAGTTGATGAGCTCGGCTTTACACTAGTGGACTTCACCCGACGAGGCCACAAAAAGGACAAATTTATCTCTGTAGACCAAGTGAGCCAAGTGTTTTATATTCAAGATCCAATCCAATCGATACCAGCTGGTCTGTTGTGCTTAAGTCCACTAATCGAGACTACAATGAAGTCTGCCATGAAGATGTGTCTCCCTTTGTGCTTAAGTCCACTAATCGAGACTACAATGAAGTCTGCCATGGAGATGGTCTGGGAGACACTATATATTAGATGAACCCCCATTTTGTTCCAAAATCCATGTGTGTGATGTGTCTGATGGTGATGTTGGTATTAGCAACAAACCAAAGACTAAATGTTGAAGGGATTTGGTTGCAGAAGTGATTTAGTATTTGGTTAAATTTGTTATGTAGTGATAAACATTTGTATTTTGTTCTAATTACTGGACTCTGGATTTGTGTCTTATTTATGTTCATTCTTGTAAACTTGTGATGACTAAAATACACTTGTCGGCATTACTTATTCTCTTTGGTTTTATATGTTGTTGGCTAATTAGTTTAATTGTGATTTTGCAGATTTTAGAGAATGGCATCAAAGAACCATAGAGTTAGGATTATATCTTTGCCTATTTTGCACACAAATATTGATAATAAAATTTGTATTTTTGATAATTTTGGGTCATTTATATTTCTACTAATATTTACCACTCATATTTTTATACAAATTTAAAATATTATTTAAGGTAGTGTTTTACTATATTATATTATTGTTATTATTTCGATAATATAAATAATTTTAATTTACTGTTTTCCAGTCAAGTATATAGTTGAGTTAATTTAATGTAATAATTAAGTCCTGAATAATTCTGGAAATAATTCATCTTAGAAATTCAGAATTGAATAAATAAATAAAGAGTACTTATTTCCACCCACAAATTCTAAAACAAAATAGTCAAGTTAAGATAAAATTATCAAATAATGAAGTATATATTTATAGAAATGAATATGTAATCTTCCTTTATGATATTATTATTAAAAAATGAGCAAAATGAAGATGTTTGAACAATAATCTATATATATATATATATATATATATATATATATATATATATATAAGTTTTATGGAGACCACTTTTATTGGAGACGGTGGACACCACTTATGTTCTGCAAGTAAAATATTGCATAAAAATATTGCAAAACGAATAGTTTTGTGAATCATTTTGTACAAAATGATTATTTCATTTAAATCTTAAATATCATATAAGTTTTTTATGTAGAACATTACAAAATGTTTTATTCTGCGAAATATGTTTAGTTTGCAGGACATTTTGTTCAACTTGCCGAACATACATTATCTCCTTATAAAATATAGATGATCTTCAACAATTTTGATGAATGCGTCATATTTGTAGAACATACTTCATAAAATAATGTGTTTTATAGTGTTTTGAATGCAAAACATAAGTGATCTCCACGGTCTCCAATAAAAATGGTCTCCATAGAACTTTTCTCATATATATATATATATATATTAAAACATAGTAACGTATAAATTTCGATTTAACCAATCTTCCAATTAATTAATATTCAACCATCATCAAATCGAAAATTTGAACTTTCATCCATTCACAATGTAATACCCAAATTCAACTAAAATTAAGTTTTAGTCTTGAACTTAAATCATGATTTCTATACCCTTGTCCAAAAAGAAGGCATTATCTCTCTATTTCTTGCGAGCATAAGTTGAGGCTCTTGCTCCAAATGATGCCTTCTCTTCCACCCTTGTGAGTTCCTGATCGTGTGAATGGGTACCTGTAAGTACCCCTTTGTCGTCACTGTTATCCAAGATGATGATCAGACGTTTTACATTACAATAATTCTGGGCATCTACGACGGAAAAGGCGGAGCACTAAATTTATGACGGAAAATCAAAATTCGTCATATGTTCTCGTCAGTTCTTACGACATATCCACCTTCTGTCGTACTCACTCTGTTTATTCGCTAGAATTAAGGCGCAAATCAATAAAATATAATAATTTTGCGGACATAATCGTCGTAAATAACCGTCGTAAGTTAACATATTTAGCTAATTAAAAACAAAAATGACGGAAATTATGTCGTAAGTTGCTTATTATTCTATTGGCACATGAGACCCACTTATATGAAACTTACGTCGAAAATATGAAGTTGCGACCAATTTTTGAATTTTCAATCAATTTTTGAACTTTTCACGCGAACAAAAATGACCCACAATTTTTAAAATTTTTAAGTTGCTTATTTTTGATTTAGTGTTAAAAATTAGTCTTAAATACCCAGAATTGTTGTAGTGTTATGAGGGTCTCGTGCAATACTATCTATTCCAAATCAACTTTGTGTTAGAAATTAAATAGAGCTTTGTGAGATAAAAGTTTTAACACTGTTGTATATTTGGGTTTTTGTTAGAGATTATAGAAAGAAGACAACATCATGGTATATAGATTATTATAAACATGTTGTATTTTTTGTGAGAAAATAGAGATACGCTTGAGAGGGAGATTGGAAGGAGGATTGATGGGATTCATCCGGACTTCATGCTATTTTTTCAAATTGTATTCTTCGCACTTATATTCTTATGCTCATGATTTATGATATTAATAGATGTTTAATTTATTCGAAGAGTTAGTAGTATTATTTGATTAATTATGTTATTTAGTTTTATCGGACTATTATTGAGTATTTTATATCATTAGAAGAGTAGCTAGTTTTGATTATATTTTAGGAGTTGCAAATTTTTAAAATGTGATGGAAAAGTTTTTGAGTATTAGATCACCATATTGATATGAGAATCATGACACTAAAAATCCTTATTATTTATAACTTATGGTTGTTGTTCGATTCACCAATAGACTGACTTTTAGGAAATAATTGCACGTAAGGATTTATAATTGTGGCCAATTTCTTTGTATTAACTAGAAATCCACCACTTTCATAAATACTGTGATTTACCTCCAACCACAACAAAGACCATTTCATAGGAAAAATGGTAGAAAATGCCCATCCTGGTAGCTTTTTGAGTGACTTGAAATAAATACTCGGTGAGATTTATGAAAATAGTACTTGGTGAGATTTAAAATGGCCCAGTCAGAAGAGATACTACATGATTATTTAGACACCTACATGGCGCAATCCCCACAAGCAGGTTATGAAAATAAGACTTGGTGAGATTTGGGTGCTGGGGATTGAGCAAATATTGATATATTAAAAATATATATTATGATGTATTTCATGCAGATTCCAGCCAATCCTTCAAGCAGTACTGCTTCTCATGATTCTGAGTTGAGGGTTGATTCTTCTCATCAGGTAATAGTAGTTATATTTAAACCAAATAATCAAATAAATAAGTTCAATATCCTGTACAATTTATAATATAAATATTTTGTAACACAATTATTACATGTAGTTAAGTGATAAAATATTCGACTAATCACAGAATTAATCATTAACAAGAATCCCCAACAATCGAGTGCCCTGTGGTGCGGCAGGTCATGAGTGAAGAATCCTGCTTTCTAGCATTGATGAAATGTTGTCTTTAATCAATGTGTTAGCCATTCCCATCTTCTTTGTGCAAGATGTCACAGAACACTCATTCCCCCCCCATCTGGAGTCCAGCCTCCTGTTCCCGGGCAGTAGGGGCTGAGGAAAAGATCCTGTATATATACAACCAAACAAACTTTTTTTGTTGAAACAATCATCTTTAACAATGTAAAAGCACACACTTGTACAGAGGTATGTCGTCCACAAAGATGAGATGACTTACCAGTAGCTTTTGCATGCTTCTTCGAAACTAAATCTCTACTCGTTGAGAGAGGACCATATCTCTTTGCTTTCCGGCTCCCTGAGGCCTAAAGAACGCTTCAACTATAGATGTTAAGAAGACATTGAATTACAAATTATTCGAACATAGAATCTCTCAGCAAGGAGTATTAGAAGTCTGACCATTACCTTCAACTTCAGAGTGGAGTTTTTTCTTCTTGCTTAGGGAAAGGTTTTGGTTTTTGTGTGGCAGATTATGAGCTGTGACACTGATTTTAGAAGATGCCTTTTCAATGACCCTCATCACATCTTTTAGTGAACGGACCTTTTTAACTTTTCTTTAGTCGTTTCTGTCAACCAAGTGGTTGACCTCACGTGGAGATTTATCATCAACCAAGTCATTGACCTCACAATAGTGTAAGTTACTAAGCCAGACGTAAATTCTAATTAGATGCATGTCAGATTTTGACTACAATTATGAGGAAACAATATCATGGAAGAAAATGCCAGTGCATAATGCTTAGATGTAGGAAATAAAATGGCTTCTACCTTCAGTTTTATTCGCTCAAATGAAGAATCTTTTTCTGCATTTGATCCATGACAGGTTTCCTGCAGTTTAGGATGATCGGATGCAGTTTCTGCCACCCTAGCCAATAGTTCTGGCGGAGAGGTACATAAGAATTCTCTTTCACCATCATTTCCAAACCATGTTTATGGCCTCGGAGGATCTACAAGAGTCTTCGAGTTCTCTCCCTATAAATAATATAAATCATATAAGTCCTCGTAAGTTAGTACATTGGTTAAGCTTGTATCAAAGTTTTTCGGAAATGCTCTCAACAAGAGATTTACTAGCATTTCTTTCAAACTTCAAGAACTTGTCCTAAGTATCTTGTTAAATAATAACAGTAATTGAATTTTCCGTCTTGGCCATTAATTTTGTTATAATCTAACTACCGTTATTTTTTTAACACAATGTTCTGATTGAATAATCACTATACTTATTTTCTACAGTATAAATCGATGGCGATTATTATGTTCTTCACAATTCAATTAACATGCTTATCTATAAATTATTTCTGTGTCTTGCAAGTCGTAGTTGTCTTCACTATATGTTCGAGTTGTGTCGACTATATCTGAAAGGGGTTATATCCTGTTTGTTCTTCTTGTTCTCCAATGTTGGAAATCATCTTTGTTGGTTATTCAAGAACTTATATTTGTTGTCTTGCTTAGTACTACAACTGTCCTTTCCTTTTTATTTTGATTTGATTTAGGAGGAGGAACTGTGAGGTATTAATATTGAATTGTAACGGTTTTCAGAGGGGAGGAAGAAGCACCCGGTAATTGTAATTGAGTTGCAATGCAATATATTCTCTTGGAAATTGTATACAATGGTAAATTATAGTTTTAAATTAAAAATATTATCCACTTGTCCCTCATCTCTGTGTTCCTCTTATTTTAATCCATGGGTGATGGAATGGGTCTTTAAAGACTCGAAAATTTCTGACTCCAAGGAGCCCAACTATATAAAAGTGTTTGTTCATTATTTATTCTTCATTACATTTAAATTCAACTGAAATCTTGCCTTTATCTGCATTTGTTTTATTGTAAGACAATAATTATATAAATTACTTCATAATAGATTAATTACCCTGATACAAAACTCATAACCTATATACTTTCACTCCGTTGATTGTAACAATCTACTTGCTATTATCTTTTGTTATGGACAACATCTAAATGACATGCCCATCCATCAGGTGGCTCAACGGTTACATTGATGAAATGTTGTCTGTAATCAATGTGTCAGCCATTCCCATCCTCTTTTTGCTTGACGCGACAGTAACCCTCATTTCCCCCATTGAAGTCCTCCTCCTATTCCGGGCAATAGAGGCTGAGGAAAAGATCCTGTATATAACCATACAACGTTTTTTGTTGAAACAATTATCTTTAACAATGTAAAAGCACAGACTTGTACAGAGGTATGTCCACAACGATGAGATGACTTACCAGTAGCTTTTGCATGCTTCTTCAAAACTAAACTCTACTCACAGAGAGAGGACAAGATCTCTTTGCTTTCCGGTTCCCTGAGGCCTAACGAACTCTTGTACTGTAGATGTTAAGGAAATTTGAATTACAAATTATTCGAACAGAGAATGACTCAGCAAGGAGTATGAGAAGTCTGACCATTACCAGTGCACATCTTAGAAGATGCCTTTTCAATGACCCTCATCACATCTTTTAGTGAACGGACCTTTTTAACTTTTCTTTGGTCATCTTTGTCAACCAAGGCGTTGACCTCGCTTGGAGATTTATCATCAACCAAGTCATTGACCTCACTTGGAGATCTATCACCCTCTCCTACAATAGTGTAAGTTACTAAGCCAGATGTAAATTCTAATTAGATGCATGTCGGATTTTGACTACAATTATGAGGAAACAATATCAAGGAAGAAAAATGCCAGTGCATAATGCTTAGATGTAGGAAATAAAAATTACTTCTACCTACAGTTATTCTCTCAAATGAAGAATCTTTTTCTACATTTGGTCGGGGACAGGTTTCCTGCAGTGTAGGCTGATCAGATACAGTTTTTGCCACAGTAGCCAATAGTTCCAGCGGAGAAGTATATAAGAATTCTCTTTCACCATCATTTCCAACCATGTTTATGGCCTCGGAGGATCTACAAGAGTCTTCGACTTCTCTCCCTATAAATAATATAAATCAGATAAGTCCTTGTAAGTTAGTACATTGGTTAAGCTTGTATCAAAGTTTCTTGGAAATGCTCTCAACAAGAGATTTACAGCATTTCTTTCAAAATTAAAGAACCCGTCCCAAGTATCGTGTTAAATAATAACAGTAATATGAGAAGACGTTGAGGTAGAGTTCTTGAATACAAATATTATCCGGATACCATCAAAGGGAATGCAAGCCTTAGGGTCTATATTGCTCATTTCAGCCACGTATCCTGTGACCACACACATTAGATAATTTGTCAAAAAAAATAATATTATGCATCCAGCATATTTCATAACTGCTAAGTAACTACTAATTAACTATCACATGTTACATATGGTAGTATGGAATCATAATGAGGCCTTATTTGTTCAAATTTATATTGAATTCAAACAGACAAACAAATTTAAATGATTCAGACGAGGCCTTAATTGGTTAGATTAGATATTAAATTCGAACAAACTAACAAAATGATTAGTTTATAGTTTATTCATATTTCAACTATGACATTGAAGAAGTAGTGTAAGAATT
>NC_030382.2:22672936-22725051 GCF_001625215.2 Daucus carota subsp. sativus
TGGAAATGATGGTGAAAGAGAAATCTTATATACCTTTCTCCGCCAGAACTATTGGCTAACTATGGCAGAAACGGTATCTCATTCATCCTAAACTGCAGGAAACCTGTCATGACCAAATGCAGAAAAAGATTCTTCATTTGAGAGAAACTGAAGGTAGAAGCCATTTTATTTCCTACATCTAAGCATTATGCACTGGCATTTTCTTCCATGATATTGTTTCCTCATAATTGTAGTCAAAATCCGACATGCATCTAATTAGAATTTACGTCTGGCTTAGTCACTTACACTATTGTAGGAGAGGGTGATAGAATCTCCAAGTGAGGTCAATGACTTGGTTGATGATAAATCTCCAAGTGAGGTCAACGACTTGGTTGACAGAACGACCAAAGAAAAGTTAAAAGGTCCGTGCACTATAAGATGTGATGAGGGTCATTGAAAAGGCATCTTCTCTAAAATCAGTGTCACAGCTCATAATCGGCCACACAAAAACCAAAACCTTTCTCTAAGCAAGAAGAAAAAACTCCACTCTGAAGTTGAAGGTAATGGTCAGACTTCTCATACTCCTTGCTGAGAGATTCTATGTTCGAATAATTTGTAATTCAATGTCTTCTTAACATCTATAGTTCAAGCGTTCTTTAGGCCTCAGGGAGCCGGAAAGCAAAGAGATATGGTCCTCTCTCAGCGAGTAGAGATTTAGTTTGGAAGAAGCATGCAAAAGCTACTGGTAAGTCATCTCATCTTTGTGGACGACATACCTCGTACAAGTGTGTGCTTTTACATGTTAAAGATGATTGTTTCAACAAAAAAAGTTTGTTTGGTTGTATATATACAGGATCTTTTCCTCAGCCCCTACTGCCCGGGAACAGGAGGCCGGACTCCAGATGAGGGGGAATGTGTTCTGTGACATCTTGCACAAAGAGGATGGGAATGGCTAACACATTGATTAAAGACAACATTTCATCAATGCTAGAAAGCAGGGATTCTTCACTCATGACCTGCCGCACCACAAGTACACTCGATTGTTGGGGATTCTTGTTAATGATTAATTCTGTGATTAGTCGAATATTTTATCACTTAACTACATGTAATAATTGTGTTACAAAATATTTATATTATAAATTGTACAGGATATTGAACTTATTTATTTGATTATTTGGTTTAAATATAACTACTATTACCTGATGAGAAGAATCAACCCTCAACTCAGAATCATGAGAAGCAGTACTGCTTGAAGGATTGGCTGGAATCTGCATGAAATCATGCATAATATATATTTTTAATATATCAATATTTGCTCTCAATCCCCCAGCACCCAAATCTCACCAAGTATTATTTTCATAACCTGCTTGTGGGGATTGCGCCATGTAGGTGTCTAAATAATCATGTAGTATCTCTTCTGACTGGGCCATTTTAAATCTCACCAGTACTATTTTCATAATCTCATCTCACCGCGTATTAATTTCAAGTCACTCAAAAAGCTACCAGGATGGGCATTTTCTACCATTTTTCCTATGAAATGGTCTTTGTTGTGGTTGGAGGTAAATCACAGTATTTATGAAAATGGTGGATTTCTAGTTAATACAAAGAAATTGGCCACAATTATAAAATCCTTACGTGCAATTATTTCCTAAAAGTCAGTCTATTGGTGAATCGAACAACAACCATAAGTTATAAATAATAAGGATTTTTAGTGTCATGATTCTCATATCAATATGGTGATCTAATACTCAAAATTTTTTCATCACATTTTAAAAATTTGTAACTCCTAAAAATATAATCAAAACTAGCTACTCTTCTAATGATATAAAATACTCAATAATAGTCCGATAAAACTAAATACAACTAAATAAACATAATTAATCAAATAATACTACTAACTCTTCGAATAAATTAAACATCTATTAATATCATAAATCATGAGCATAAGAATATAAGTGCGAAGAATACAATTTGAAAAAATAGCATGAAGTCCGGATGAATCCCATCAATCCTGCTTCCAATCTCCCTCTCAAGCGTATCTCTCTATTTTCTCACAAAAAATACAACATGTTTATAATAATCTATATACCATGATGTTGTCTTCTTTCTATAATCTCTAACAAAAACCCAAATATACAACAGTGTTAAAACTTTTATCTCACAAAGCTCTATTTAATTTCTAACACAAAGTTGATTTGGAATAGATAGTATTGCACGAGACCCTCATAACACTACAACAATTCTGGGTATTTAAGACTAATTTTTAACACTAAATCAAAAATAAGCAACTTCAAATTTTAAAAATTGTGGGACATTTTTGCTCGCGTGAAAAGTTCAAAAATTGATTGAAAATTCAAAAATTGGTCGCAACTTCATATTTTCGACGTAAGTTTCATATAAGTGGGTCTCATGTGCCAATAGAATAATAAGCAACTTACGACATAATTTCCGTCATTTTTTGTTTTTAATTAGCTAAATATGTTAACTTACGACGGTTATTTACGACGATTATGTCCGCAAAATTTATTATATTTTATTAGTTTGCGCCTTAATTCTAGCGAATAAACAGAGTGAGTACGACAGAAGGTGGATATGTCGTAAGAACTGACGAGAACATATGACGAATTTTGATTTTCCGTCATAAATTTAGTGCTCCGCCTTTTCCGTCGTAGATGCCCAGAATTGTTGTAATGTAAAACGTCTGTCTGATCATCATCTTGGATAACAGTGACGACAAAGGGGTACTTACAGGTACCCATTCACACGATCAGGAACTCACAAGGGTGGAAGAGAAGGCATCATTTGGAGCAAGATCCTCAACTTATGCTCGCAAGAAATAGAGAGATAATGCCTTCTTTTGGACAAGGGTATAGAAATCATGATTTAAGTTCAAGACTAAAACTTAATTTTAGTTGAATTTGGGTATTACATTGTGAATGGATGAAAGTTCAAATTTTCGATTTGATGATGGTTGAATATTAATTAATTGGAAGATTGGTTAAATCGAAATTTATACGTTACTATGTTTTAATATATATATATATATATATATATATATATATATATATATATATATATATATATATATATATATTATGAGACCGTGGAGATCACTTATGTTTTGCATTCAAAACACTATAAAACACATTATTTTATGAAGTGTGTTCTACAAATATGATGCATTCATCAAAATTGTTGAAGATCATCTATATTTTATAAGGAGATAATGTATGTTCGGCAAGTTGAACAAAATGTCCTGCAAACTAAACATATTTCGCAGAATAAAACTTATATGATATTTAAGATTTAAATGAAATAATCATTTTGTACAAAATGATTCACAAAACTATTCGTTTTGCAATATTTTTATGCAATATTTTACTTGCAGAACATAAGTGGTGTCTACCGTCTCCAATAAAAGTGGTCTCCATAGAACTTATATATATATATATATATATATATATATATATATATATATATATATATATATATTATTGTTCAACATCTTCATTTTGCTCATTTTTTAATAATAATATCATAAAGGAAGATTACATATTCATTTCTATAAATATATACTTCATTATTTGATAATTTTATCTTAACTTGACTATTTTGTTTTAGAATTTGTGGGTGGAAATAAGTACTCTTTATTTATTTATTCAATTCTGAATTTCTAAGATGAATTATTTCCAGAATTATTCAGGACTTAATTATTACATTAAATTAACTCAACTATATACTTGACTGGAAAACAGTAAATTAAAATTATTTATATTATCGAAATAATAACAATAATAAAATATAGTAAAACACTACCTTAAATAATATTTTAAATTTGTATAAAAATATGAGTGGTAAATATTAGTAGAAATATAAATGACCCAAAATTATCAAAAATACAAATTTTATTATCAATATTTGTGTGCAAAATAGGCAAAGATATAATCCTAACTATATGGTTCTTTGATGCCATTCTCTAAAATCTGCAAAATCACCATTAAACTAATTAGCCAACAACATATAAAACCAAAGAGAATAAGTAATGCCGACAAGTGTATTTTAGTCATCACAAGTTTACAAGAATGAACATAAATAAGACACAAATCCAAGTCCAGTAATTCGAACAAAATACAAATGTTTATCACTACATAACCAATTCAACCAAATACTAAATCACTTATGTAACCAAATCCCTTCAACATTCAGTCTTTGGTTGGTTGCTAATACCAAAATCACCATCAGACACATCACACACATGGATTTTGGAACAAAATGGGGGTTCATCTAATATATATAGTGTCTCCCAGACCATCTTCATGGCAGACTTCATTGTAGTCTCGATTAGTGGACTTAAGCACAAAGGGAGACACATCTTCATGGCAGACTTCATTGTAGTCTCGATTAGTGGACTTAAGCACAACAGACCAGCTGGTATCGATTGGATCTTGAATATAAAACACTTGGCTCACTTGGTCTACAGAGATAAATTTGTCCTTTTTGTGGCCTCGTCGGGTGAAGTCCACTAGTGTAAAGCCGAGCTCATCAACTTTAATACCTCTGTCATTTGCTGCCCATTTACACAAAAATAATGATGTTGTGAATGCATGGTAATCTAGTTCCCATATTTCTTCGATTATACCATAATACGTCATTTACAGACACACCGTTGTTTTGAACAACCCTTTCATCATCTCGCTGCTTTGTGAAGTATTTGACCCCATTAACGACATATCCTTCATAAGACAGAACAGAGAAAGAAGGGTTTTCCTGCCAACCATCTTGTTGTTTCGGAAACACCTTGAGCATTTCGCATCATTTCAGTACTAACTTGCAGACAAAGTATTAGAAGCACTTTAATTATCAGACAATTTTGCACTAATATGATAAATAAATCGTAATTGATTAATATATGAGATAAAGAAGGAAACCTTTTCTTCAAACCAATCAGCAAACAACCGATTGTGCTCCCCCATTAGCCACTGAGCACTCTTTTTGTTCCTATAGATCTTTTTTAATTGCTCTTTATGCATCCTGAGAAAATATTAAACAATATAAGAACACAATTACCGAATGAATACTTAAGAATGAATGCATAAAGACATAATAAAAACTACTTACTTTATGTATGGCTCAACTTCAGCATTATTGAAAAGAACATGCAAATGCACCTCATCCTTTTCCTTTTCCTCCACTGTTTTCATAGTCACGGAAGATAATGGCCCTGAAACCTTTTCCTCATCCTGTCGAAGACCAGCAGTCATGCAACTCTGTCTTACAAACTCAGTGCAAAATTCTATTGATTATTCTCCAAGATAACTTTCAGCTATACAACCGGTCCACATAAACGCAATTCCCTAACCAGGTGCACTGTAAGATGGATCATTATATTGAAGAATGAATGGGGGAATATTTTTTTAGCTCGCACAATGTCAACACCACATCAGATTGCAGTTTATCCAGTTTTGATACATCAACAACTTTGCAGCACAGAGAATTGAAGAAAAAGCGCAATCGTATTATGCTTACCCTAACATTCTTGGGAAGCACCGAACGAACTGCTACTAGAAGCAACTTTTGTAAGAGAGTATGACAGTCATGGGACTTCAGCTTAAATAACTTCATTTCAAGTGATACAGTTTTTTAATATTCGACGCATGTCCATATGGAAGCGTCATATACATTTGGTTCTCCTTCTTCCCACAACTTCTTCAAATCATCAATAAGTGGTTGTAAATAGACGTCGAGATTATTACCTGGTTCGTGTGGGCCTTAATACTAATATTGTCAACACCAAAAACTTTCACTTCATGCATAACCACGGAGGAAGGTTATATGTTGTTAAAAGCACCGACCAACAACGATGCTATTGTTCAAACCATTATTATGAGGGTTTATATACCATCCACACTAATGTCAAGCGTAAATTTCTTGCCTCACTACCAACTCAGGCCACCTATAATCTATGTTTCTCCAAGAAGGAGAATCTGCTGGATGACGCATTAGGTCATCTTCGGATCGCCTTTTGCATGCCAAGTCAGAAGCTCTGCAGTAGATCAGATTTAAACATTCTTTTAAATCTAGGAATGATGGGGGAGTACCACATACCTTTAGGAGGCACGTTAATTCTGATTTTACCATCCTTTTTAAGTTTTCAGCGAGATATATGGCACTTAGGACACTCAGAGGCCTCTTCATATATACCTCTGTATAATATGCAGTCATTTGGACATGCATGAAATTTATATACTCGAGTCCCAAGTCAGAGAGAGTCTTTTTGCTTCATATGTACTACAGGCAGAACATGATTTTTAGGAAGAAAAGAGCCAATTGTAGTTAATAGCTCAGTAAAGGCACTATCACTAACGTTGAACCTAGCCTTCCAGTTATGCATTTTCAACATTGACTCTAACTTAGTTGAATCACTTCCCTCAAATAAGGTTGTTCAGCATCATCCACGAACTGTTTGAAATCATGTGATTCTCTATCATAATCACCCTTATCATATGATGCTTCAACATATCTCAGCAGCCTCTGATGCAGGGCATGGGTTCGTGGCTGGACAAGTACTACCAATAGAGGACTTGTATCTCCTAGAAGAGTTTTTCACCTTGCCAAATCCCATAGCCTAAACAAAAACCATTTTCATATAGATGACCCCTAATTATGTTTACCGACAATTTTTTAAAATTAACGCAATGGGCCCGTGGATAGGGAATTAACTTGGGGTTTTTCCCAGTTCCTTCCGCATATACCAAAAACTCCTCCACCCCAATTTCATACTCTAATGAATCCCTATCTGCTTTGATCCATGATTTATCTATATTTTTCAAACAAGAGAGCTAATCAATTACCTGAGGAGAGAACTGAAGCAACTGCAAGAGGTTGAGTATTAGGTGGTTTGACTTTGAAAATTGGGTTTCTAAACCTTCGATTAGGCCTTCAACACCTTCGATTAGGGCTTGAGAAGCTTGGATTAGGGCTTTGAGAGCTCCAGAGGCTTCGATTAGGGATTCAACACTTCGATTAGGGTTTGCATAGCTTCGATTAGGGTTCTTCGACTCTAAGAAACGAGAGAGAGGTGGGGAGAGAGAAAAGCGGGGGGTGTTTTAATTTGAAATGTTTTGTCTGAATATTGAGTGATTGTGTTATTTTTTCTGATTTTGGGGTTAAAGGATTTGGGGGAACGAAAAGTTGATTAAGTACGGGAAATATTTGGGGAGAGGGACAAAACAGGGGTTGCGCGCGGTTTTTGTTTTTAATTCAAACAAGATAGACATCTGTTCTTATATTAGCTGATGTCAAAAATATCATAGACATCGAATAATTTTTGACCGATGTTAATACACTCTTTTACATGGTGGCCAAAGTCCACCGATGTTTATACCCTGATGTCTATTTTACTTTTTCTAGTAGTGTATGCATCCATAAAAAAACCACCAACTCTAGGATTATCATCATCGTTACTTTAGTTAAAATGGATATCACCTGGAACATTTGAACAACAACTATAATCCTCTTGTTAGTGGAATAGAGGTTTAAATGATGTTCTAATAGAGTTAGATATAATGTGGTTTATTCTCAAGTTTCATTAGCCTTTTGAGGAAAAAATTATAAGAAATGGGAGTGGTTGAAAGCACCGCTTGATGTTGGATGTGGCTACTTTCAAGGGTCGTGCTCCACTTTGTGGATGGACAATATAATGAATTTGGTACTTCTAATCTTTTTCGGAAAAAATTGATGGAGAATATGAAGTTTAAATTTAATCATATATAATTTTGTGTCCCTGTGTAAACTATACAAAGCTAAATTGTTTGCAGCAGGGTAGTCATGTGTCTAGCTTCAATAAACCCTAATTAATTTTCCATAACAACTCATTCTTTGTAATTCAATTGGTATAATATTTCTTCTTCGTGAACTCATTCTTCATAATTCAATTCGTGTAAGATTTCTTCTTCAAGAACTCAAAAACTTTTTGTTATGATTTTCATTGTAACGCTTTAGACTCATTTTGTAACCATCTAGTTGTTGTAGATGAGTGTTGATGTAAGTCTAGTCACAGCGGCGAGTTGTCGAGCAGGTACGAACATAGTTGACAATAATTCTTCTTTTGGTCACCTAAGGTATTAATAAATGAATCGTAATTAAATTCAGTACTTTTTATTCAATTATAGATGTTATTGAGAAATAGAAAATTATATATCTTACCATGATTTGTTTTTGTGCAAGTGTGTTGATATCATTGAAAATATGTAAACATTGAAGATTATGCTCCAATTAATTCACAGGTATATGAGATAGATATGACAAAACAAAATATTTTTGTCCATTATTTTGTTGAATCTTATATATTACATGCTTCCTAGTAGTTTGTTGGCCAAAATTAAGATGGGTGGTTCAACATCTTCCTCCAAGGTTATGGACCGACTTCTATTTGAATACCCGGCAACTCGATCTTTACCCTTGAGCTTGCTCTATTTATAAAATAAAACAGTATTCATCTGCTACATCAAGAATGCAATAGTTTTCATTATCTAATTCACATTTGTTTTATTGTTATGTTTTAACATGATACCTTGGGACAGGTTCTTTAATTTTGAAAGAAATGCTTTCAAATTAAGAGCATTTCAAAGAAACTTATGAGACAACCTCTTTAAAATAAAAATGGCCAGTGTAATATTAGAGCCACAAAAGATTCTTAAATGCTTTGTAAGAAATATAGAGCTTCCTCTCTTTCCTCTCAATCATAAAGAGTTCCTTCATGCTCATCACTATATAATACTTTAACTACAATTCTTACACTACTTCTTCAATGTCATAGTTGAAATATGAATAAACTATAAACTAATCATTTTGTAAGTTTGTTCGAATTTAATATATAATCTAACCAATTAAAGCCTCGTCTGAATCATTTAAATTTGTTTGTCTGTTTGAATTCAATATTAAATTTGAACAAATAAGGCCTCATTATAATTCCATACTACCATATGTAACATGTGATAGTTAATTAGTACTTACTTAGCAGTTATGAAATATGTTGGATGCATACTATTATTTTTTTTGACAAATTATCTAATGTGTGTGGTCAGAGGATACGTGGCTGAAATGAGCAATACAGACCCTAAGGCTTGCATTCCCTTTGATGGTATCCGGATAATATTTGTATTCAAGAACTCTACCTCAAAGTCTTCTCATATTACTGTTATTATTTAACATGATACTTTGGACGGGTTCTTTAATTTTGAAAGAAATGCTAGTAAATTTCTTGTTGAGAGCATTTCCAAGAAACTTTGATACAAGCTTAACCAATGTACTAACTTACAAGGACTTATCTGATTTATATTATTTATAGGGAGAGAAGTCGAAGACTCTTGTAGATCCTCCGAGGCCATAAACATGGTTGGAAATGATGGTGAAAGAGAATTCTTATATACTTCTCCGCTGGAACTATTGGCTACTGTGGCAGAAACTGTATCTCATCAGCCTACACTGCAGGAAACCTGTCCCCGACCAAATGCAGAAAAAGATTCTTCATTTGAGAGAATAACTGCAGGTAGAAGTAATTTTATTTCCTGCATCTAAGCATTATGCACTGGCATTTTCTTCCTTGATATTGTTTCCTCATAATTGTAGTCAAAATCCGACATGCATCTAATTAGAATTTACATCTGGCTTAGTAACTTACACTATTGTAGGAGAGGGTGATAGATCTCCAAGTGAGGTCAATGACTTGGTTGATGATAAATCTCCAAGCGAGGTCAACGCCTTGGTTGACAAAGATGACCAAAGAAAAGTTAAAAAGGTCCGTTCACTAAAAGATGTGATGAGGGTCATTGAAAAGGCATCTTCTAAGATGTGCACTGGTAATGGTCAGACTTCTCATACTCCTTGCTGAGTCATTCTCTGTTCGAATAATTTGTAATTCAAATTTCCTTAACATCTACAGTACAAGAGTTCGTTAGGCCTCAGGGGAACCGGAAAGCAAAGAGATCTTTTCCTCTCTCTGTGAGTAGAGTTTAGTTTTGAACAAGCATGCAAAAGCTACTGGTAAGTCATCTCATCGTTGTGGACATACCTCTGTACAAGTCTGAGCTTTTACATTGTTAAAGATAATTGTTTCAACAAAAAACGTTTGTATGGTTATATATAGGATCTTTTCCTCAGCCTCTATTGCCCGGGAACAGGAGGAGGACTTCAAATGGGGGGAAATGAGGGTTACTGTCGCGTCTAGCAAAAAGAGGATGGGAATGGCTGACACATTGATGAGAATGGCTGACACATTGATTACAGACAACATTTCATCAATGTAACCGTTGGGCCACCTGATGGATGGGCATGTCATTTAGATGTTGTCCATAACCAAAAGATAATAGCAAGTAGATTGTTACAATCAACAGAGTGAAAGTATATAGGTTATGAGTTTTTGTATAAGGGTAATTAATCTATTATGAAGTAATTTATATAATTATTGTCTTACAATAAAACAAATGGAGATAAAGGCAAGATTTCAGTTGAATTTAAATGTAATGAAGAATAAATAATGACTGACAGACAAACACTTTATATAGTTCGGCTCCTTGGAGTCAAATTTTCAAGTTTTTAAAGACCCATACCATCACCCATGGATTAAAATAAGAGGAACACAGAGATGAGGGACAAGTGGATAATATTTTTAATTTAAAACTATAATTGACCATTGTATACAATTTCCAAGAGAATATATTGCATTGCAACTCAATTACAATTACCCCGTGCTTCTTCCTCCCCTCTGAAAACCGTTACAATTCAATATTAATACCTCACAGTTTCTCCTCCTAAATAAATCAAAACAAAAAGGAAAGGACAGTTGTAGTACTACCAGCAAGACAACAAATATAAGTTCTTGAATAACCAACAAAGATGATTTCCAACATTGGAGAACAAGAAGAACAAACAGGATATAACCCCTTTCAGATATAGTCGACACAACTCGAACATATATGAAGACAACTACGACTTGCAAAACACAGAAATAATTTATAGATAAGCATGTTAATTGAATTGTGAAGAACATAATAATCGCCATCGATTTATACTGTAGAAAATAAGTATAGTGATTATTCAATCAGAACATTGTGTTAAAAAAAATAACGGCCCAGACGGAAGAATTCAATACTCAAAAATCATGTGGTCTCCACTGAACTTAAACTTATATATCTCTATTCGACAATCAATAATTAATGTAATATGTTTTCTAAATTAAAAATGCATAGTGACGTGACATGCATCATATCATTTCAGATTGAAAGTGGGTTACCCATTATCCAGAACCTCTACTGTTACTTAAAATGAAGATCGATGAATTTACAGATAAAAGTAAGCATTCAATATATTTATAATATTATATATTTTTTACAAATATTTTTTAAATATATTAATTTTGGCATATAAAATATACATCACTTATCTAATTAAAGATCAATTATAAAAATAATTTGAATTATATAAATGTATGATATATTTGATACATAAATACAGTTGTTATATTTAAATTAAATGACCATGAATGACCAAGTAAAACATGACTAACATCCTTAACAAACCTTATATATCAACTAAAATATAGATATTTTCAATATGTACAGTTTATATCAAGATGTGAATGTTAGTTATAAATAAAACTTAACTGCTTATCAAAAGTTTTTCTTACAATTTAAAATTTAAAATTTAAAATTATGATTAATATTAAATAGATTGTTGTAGTGATATTATTCTTTTTTTCATATTAAATTTTAATAAACAATTATATGTATATATATATAAGAGTTTTTTTTAATAGTAACATTACTTATTGCTCGTTAATTTAATTTTACTACCTAAAAACATTTTATATCATTTAATTTTAAATAAAATATTATTGAATATGTAATATTCACGTGAATTTCTAATGCTAGCAACATTATAATACACTATTTATATTAATTTTATTAACTCTCGAATAATTACAGTTGTATCTATATTAAAATTACAATGACATGAATATTAAATTATTCGAACAAAACTAAACACTTCGATAATAATTTTAAAGTGTTATTTATTTTAAATTATTAGAATTATATCATCCTAACCGTTAAAATCCTAGAAGGATCTAGAATGAGTAATGGATGGCTAAAATCATGAGTACAGTAGCTTAAATCCCAGGATAATAATAATTTTAAAGTGCTATTTATTTTAAATTATTAGAATTATATCATCCTCACCCTTAAAATCCTAGAAGGATCTAGAATATGTAATGGACGGCTAAAATTATAAAGACAGTAGCTTAAATTTGAGCATTTCTCTGTATGTCCTGTATGGTGTAAAGTATACAAACCTAAATCGTGTGCAATTGAGGGTGGTCATCTGTCTTCAACAACCCCTAATTGATTTTCCATAACAAATCAATCTTTGTAATTAAATTCCTGTAAGATATCTTCTTCTGAGAACTCATAAACTTTTTGTTACGATTTTCATGGTAAAGCTTTAGACTCATTTTGTAACCATCTAGTTGTTGTAGATGAGTGTTGATGCAAGTCATGTCACAGCAGCGGGTGAGAATGGGGAAGGAGATGTCCATGATGTTTGGTTGTGGATTAAGATGGGTGGTTCAAGATCATCTTCCTCCAAGGTTATGGACCACTTCTATTAATTGAATACCCGGCAAGTGGATCTTTACCCTTGAACTTGGTCTATTTACAAAAGAAAATAGTATTTATGTGCTACATTAAGAATGCAATAGTTGTCATTATCTTAGCATCTGTTTTTATTATTATTTTTTAACATGATACTTAGGGACAGGTTCTTTAATGTGGAAAGAAATGCTAGTAAATCTCTTGTTGAGAGCTTTGCTGATGGAAGATCAAATGCAGAAAAGACTTCCCTGCAGTTCAGTATCTCTGAAAGGGAAAAAGACTTTTGGATTGAGCTCAGAGCTTTTAAGGTATATATGATATCCATTTCTCTATTGTTATCCAGATAATATTTGTATTCAATAACTCTATCTCAAAGTCTTCTCATATTACTGTTATTATTTAACAAGATACTTAGGACAAGTTCTTGAATTTTGAAAGAAATGCTAGTAAATCTCTTGTTGAGAGCATTTCCAAGAAACTTTGATACAAGCTTAACCAATGTACTAACTTACGAGGACTTATATGATTTATATTATTTATAGGGAGAGAACTCGAAAACTCTTGTAGATCCTCCGAGGCCATAAACATGGTTTGGAAATGATGGTGAAAGAGAATTCTTATATACCTCTCCGCCAGAACTATTGGCTAGGGTGGCAGAAACTGCATCCGATCATCCTAAACTGCAGGAAACCTGTCATGGATCAAATGTAGAAAAAGATTCTTCATTTGAGCGAATAAAACTGAAGGTAGAAGCCATTTTATTTCCTACATCTAAGCATTATGCACTGGCATTTTCTTCCATGATATTGTTTCCTCATAATTGTAGTCAAAATCCGACATGCATCTAATTAGAATTTACGTCTGGCTTAGTAACTTACACTATTGTAGGAGAGGGTGATAGATCTCCAAGTGAGGTCAATGACATGGTTGATGATAAATCTCCAAGTGAGGTCAACGACTTGGTTGACAGAAACGACCAAAGAAAAGTTAAAAAGGTCCGTTCACTAAAAGATGTGATGAGGGTCATTGAAAAGGCATCTTCTAAAATCAGTGTCACAGCTCATAATCTGCCACACAAAAACCAAAACCTTTCTCTAAGCAAGAAGAAAAAACTCCACTCTGATGTTGAAGGTTATGGTCAGACTTCTCATACTCCTTGCTGAGAGATTCTATGTTCGAATAATTTGTAATTCAATGTCTTCTTAACATCTATAGTTCAAGCGTTCTTTAGGCCTCAGGGAGCCGGAAAGCAAAGAGATATGGTCCTCTCTCAGCGAGTAGAAATTTAGTTTCGAAGAAGCATGCAAAAGCTACTGGTAAGTCATCTCATCTTTGTGGACGACATACCTCTGTACAAGTGTGTGCTTTTACATTGTTAAAGATGATTGTTTCAACAAAAAAAGTTTGTTTGGTTGTATATATACAGGATCTTTTCCTCAGCCCCTACTGCCCGGGAACAGGAGGCCGGACTCCAGATGGGGGGAATGAGTGTTCTGTGACATCTTGCACAAAGAGGATGGGAATGGCTAACACATTGATTAAAGACAACATTTCATCAATGCTAGAAAGCAGGGATTCTTCACTCATGACCTGCCGCACCACAGGGCACTCGATTGTGGGGGATTCTTGTTAATGATTAATTCTGTGATTAGTCGAATATTTTATCACTTAACTACATGTAATAATTGTGTTACAAAATATTTATATTATAAATTGTACAGGATATTGAACTTATTTATTTGATTATTTGGTTTAAATACAACTACTATTACCTGATGAGAAGAATCAACCCTCAACTCAGAATCATGAGAAGCAGTACTGCTTGAAGGATTGGCTGGAATCTGCATGAAATACATGCATAATATATATTTTTAATATATCAATATTTGCTCAATCCCCCAGCACCCAAATCTCACCAAGTATTATTTTCATAACCTGCTTGTGGGGATTGCGCCATGTAGGTGTCTAAATAATCATGTAGTATATCTTCTGACTGGGCCATTTTAAATCTCACCAAGTACTATTTTCATAAATCTCACCGAGTATTAATTTCAAGTCACTCAAAAAGCTACCAGGATGGGCATTTTCTACCATTTTTCCTATGAAATGGTCTTTGTTGTGGTTGGAGGTAAATCACAGTATTTATGAAAGTGGTGGATTTCTAGTTAATACAAAGAAATTGGCCACAATTATAAAATCCTTACGTAAAATTATTTCCTAAAAGTCAGTCTATTGGTGAATCGAACAACAACCATAAGTTATAAATCATAAGGATTTTTAGTGTCATGATTCTCATATCAATATGGTGATCTAATACTCAAAAATTTTTCATCACATTTTAAAAATTTGTAACTCCTAAAAATATAATCAAAACTAGCTACTCTTCTAATGATATAAAATACTCAATAATAGTCCGATAAAACTAAATACAACTAAATAAACATAATTAATCAAATAATACTACTAACTCTTCGAATAAATTAAACATCTATTAATATCATAAATCATGAGCATAAGAATATAAGTGCGAAGAATACAATTTGAAAAAATAGCATGAAGTCCGGATGAATCCCATCAATCCTGCTTCCAATCTCCCTCTCAAGCGTATCTCTCTATTTTCTCACAAAAAATACAACATGTTTATAATAATCTATATACCATGATGTTGCCTTCTTTCTATAATCTCTAACAAAAACCCAAATATACAACAGTGTTAAAACTTTTATCTCACAAAGCTCTATTTAATTTCTAACACAAAGTTGATTTGGAATAGATAGTATTGCACGAGACCCTCATAACACTACAACAATTCTGGGTATTTAAGACTAATTTTTAACACTAAATCAAAAATAAGCAACTTAAAAATTTTAAAAATTGTGGGTCATTTTTGCTCGCGTGAAAAGTTTAAAAATTGATTGAAAATTCAAAAATTGGTCGCAACTTCATATTTTCGACGTAAGTTTCATATAAGTGGGTCTCATGTGCCAATAGAATAATAAGCAACTTACGACATAATTTCCGTCATTTTTTGTTTTTAATTAGCTAAATATGTTAACTTACGACGGTTATTTACGACGGTTATTTACGACGATTATGTCCGCAAAATTTATTATATTTTATTGATTTGCGCCTTAATTCTAGCGAATAAACAGAGTGAGTACGACGGAAGGTGGATATGTCGTAAGAACTGACGAGAACATATGACGAATTTTGATTTTCCGTCGTAGATGCCCAGAATTGTTGTAATGTAAAACGTCTGTCTGATCATCATCTTGGATAACAGTGACGACAAAGGGGTACTTACAGGTACCCATTCACACGATCAGGAACTCACAAGGGTGGAAGAGAAGGCATCATTTGGAGCAAGAGCCTCAACTTATGCTCGCAAGAAATAGAGAGATAATGCCTTCTTTTTGGACAAGGGTATAGAAATCATGATTTAAGTTCAAGACTAAAACTTAATTTTAGTTGAATTTGGGTATTACATTGTGAATGGATGAAAGTTCAAATTTTCGATTTGATGATGGTTGAATATGAATTAATTGGAAGATTGGTTAAATCGAAATTTATACGTTACTATGTTTTAATATATATATATATATATATATATATATATATATATATATATATGAGAAAAGTTCTATGGAGACCATTTTTATTGGAGACCGTGGAGATCACTTATGTTTTGCATTCAAAACACTATAAAACACATTATTTTATGAAGTATGTTCTACAAATATGATGCATTCATCAAAATTGTTGAAGATCATCTATATTTTATAAGGAGATAATGTATGTTCGGCAAGTTGAACAAAATGTCCTGCAAACTAAACATATTTCGCAGAATAAAACATTTTGTAATGTTCTACATAAAAAACTTATATGATATTTAAAATTTAAATGAAATAATCATTTTGTACAAAATGATTCACAAAACTATTCGTTTTGCAATATTTTTATGCAATATTTTACTTGCAGAACATAAGTGGTGTCCACCGTCTCCAATAAAAGTGGTCTCTATATATAGATTATTGTTCAAACATCTTCATTTTGCTCATTTTTTAATAATAATATCATAAAGGAAGATTTACATATTCATTTCTATAAATATATACTTCATTATTTGATAATTTTATCTTAACTTGACTATTTTGTTTTAGAATTTGTGGGTGGAAATAAGTACTCTTTATTTATTTATTCAATTCCGAATTTCGAAGATGAATTATTTCCTGAATTATTCAGGACTTAATTATTACATTAAATTAACTCAACTATATACTTGACTGGAAAACAGTAAATTAAAATTATTTATATTATCGAAATAATAATAATAATAAAATATAGTAAAACACTACCTTAAATATTATTTTAAATTTGTATAAAAATATGAGTGGTAAATATTAGTAGAAATATAAATGACCCAAAATTATCAAAAATACAAATTTTATTATCAATATTTGTGTGCAAAATAGGCAAAGATATAATCCTAACTATATGGTTCTTTGATGCCATTCTCTAAAATCTGCAAAATCACCATTAAACTAATTAGCCAACAACATATAAAACCAAAGAGAATAAGTAATGCCGACAAGTGTATTTTAGTCATCACAAGTTTACAAGAATGAACATAAATAAGACACAAATCCAGAGTCCAGTAATTCGAACAAAATACAAATGTTTATCACTACATAACAAATTCAACCAAATACTAAATCACTTATGTAACCAAATCCCTTCAACATTCAGTCTTTGGTTGGTTGCTAATACCAACATCACCATCAGACACATCACACACATGGATTTTGGAACAAAATGGGGGTTCATCTAATATATATAGTGTCTCCCAGACCATCTTCATGGCAGACTTCATTGTAGTCTCGATTAGTGGACTTAAGCACAAAGGGAGACACATCTTCATGGCAGACTTCATTGTAGTCTCGATTAGTGGACTTAAGCACAACAGACCAGCTGGTATCGATTGGATCTTGAATATAAAACACTTGGCTCACTTGGTCTACAGAGATAAATTTGTCCTTTTTGTGGCCTCGTCGGATGAAGTCCACTAGTGTAAAGCCGAGCTCATCAACTTTAATACCTCTGTCATTTGCTGCCCATTTACACAAAAACAGTGATGCTGTGAATGCATGGTAATCTAGTTCCCATATTTCTTCGATTATACCATAATACGTCATTTACAGACACACTGTTGTTTTGAACAACCCTTTCATCATCTCAATGCTTTGTGAATTATTTGACCCCATTAACGACATATCCTTCATAAGACAGAACAGGGAAAGAGGGTTTTCCTGCCAACCATCTTGTTGTTTCGGAAACACCTTGAGCATTTCGCATCATTTCAGTACTAACTTGCACACAAAGTATTAGAAGCACTTTAATATTTATCAGACAATTTTGCACTAATATGATAAATAAATCGTAATTGATTAATATATGAGATAAGGAAGGAAACCTTTTCTTCAAACCAATCAGCAAACAACCGATTGTGCTCCCCCATTAGCCACTGAGCACTCTTTTTGTTCCTATAGATCTTTTTTAATTGCTCTTTATGCATCCTGAGGAAATATTAAACAATATAACAACACAACTACCGAATGAATACTTAAGAATGAATGCATAAAGACATAATAAAAACTACTTACTTTATGTATGGCTCAACTTCAGCATTATTGAAAAGAACATGCAAATGCACCTCATCCTTTTCCTTTTCCTCCACAGTTTTCATAGTCACGAAAGATAATGGCCCTGAAACCTTTTCCTCATCCTGTCGAAGACCAGCAGTCATGCAACTCTGTCTTACAAACTCAGTGCAAAATTCTATTGATTATTCTCCAAGATAACTTTCAGCTATACAACCTTCCGGATAAAAACGATTCCCTACATAACTTTTTAAAACTTTATTGAATCGTTCAAACGGAAACATCCATCTAAAAAAAACTGGTCCACATAAACGCAATTCCCTAACCAAGTGCACTGTAAGATGGATCATTATATTGAAGAATGAAGGGGGGAATATTTTTTTAGCTCGCACAATGTCAACACCACATCAGATTGCAGTTTATCCAGTTTTGATACATCAACAACTTTGCAGCACAGAGAATTGAAGAAAAAGCGCAATCGTATTATGCTTACCCTAACATTCTTGGGAAGCACCGAACGGACTGCTACTAGAAGCAACTTTTGTAAGAGAGTATGACAGTCATGGGACTTCAGCTTAAATAACTTCATTTCAAGTGATACAGGTTTTTATAATCGACGCATGTCCATATGGAAGCGTCATATACATTTGGTTCTCCTTCTTCCCACAACTTCTTCAAATCATCAATAAGTGGTTGTAAATAGACGTCGAGATTATTACCTGGTTCGTGTGGGCCTGATACTAATATTGTCAACACCAAAAACTTTCACTTCATGCATAACCACGGAGGAAGGTTATATGTTGTTAAAACCACCGACCAACAACGATGCCTATTGTTCAAACCATTATTATGAGGGTTTATACCATCCACAACTAATGTCAAGCGTAAATTTCTTGCCTCACTACCAAACTCAGGCCACCTATAATCTACGTTTCTCCAAGAAGGAGAATCTGCTCGATGACGCATGAGGTCATCTTCGGATCGCCTTTTTGCATGCCAAGTCAGAAGCTCTGCAGTAGATTCAGATTTAAACATTCTTTTAAATCTAGGAATGATGGGGAAGTACCACATAACTTTAGGAGGCACATTAATTCTGATTTTACCATCCTTTTTAAGTTTTCAGCGAGATATATGGCACTTAGGACACTCAGAGGCCTCTTCATATATACCTCTATATAATATGCAGTCATTTGGACATGCATGAAATTTTATTTACTCGAGTCCCAAGTCAGAGAGAGTCTTTTTTGCTTCATATGTACTACAAGGCAGAACATGATTTTTAGGAAGAAAAGAGCCAATTGTAGTTAATAGCTCAGTAAAGGCACTATCACTAACGCTGAACCTAGCCTTCCAGTTATGCATTTTCAACATTGACTCTAACTTAGTTGAATCACTTCCCTCAAATAAAGGTTGTTCAGCATCATCCACGAACCGTTTGAAATCATGTGATTCTCTATCATAATCACCCTTATCATATGATGCTTCACATATCTCAGCAGCCTCTCATGCAGGGCATGGGTTCGTGGCTGGACAAGTACTACCAATATAGGACTTGTATCTCCTAGAAGAGTTTTCACCATGCTAAATCCCATAGCCTAAACTAAAACCATTATCATATAGATGGCCCCTAATTATGTTTACCGACAATTTTTTAAAATTAACGCAATAGGCCCGTGGATAGGGAATTAACTTGGGGTTTTTCCCAGTTCCTTCCGCATATACCAAAAACTCCTCCACCCCAATTTCATACTCTAATGAATCCCTATCTGCTTTGATCCATGATTTATCTATATTTTTCAAACAAGAGAGCTAATCAATTACCTGAGGAGAGAACTGAAGCAACTGCAAGAGGTTGAGTATTAGGTGCTTTGACTTTGAAAATTGGGTTTCTAAACCTTCGATTAGGCCTTCAACACCTTCGATTAGGGCTTGAGAAGCTTGGATTAGGGCTTTGAGAGCTCCAGAGGCTTCGATTAGGGATTCAACACTTCGATTAGGGCTTGCATAGCTTCGATTAGGGTTCTTCGACTCTAAGAAACGAGAGAGAGGCGGGGAGAGAGAAAAGCGGGGGGTGTTTTAATTTGAAATGTTTTGTCTGAATATTGAGTGATTGTGTTATTTTTTCTGATTTTGGGGTTAAAGGATTTGGGGGAACGAAAAGTTGATTAAGTACGGGAAATATTTGGGGAGAGGGACAAAACAGGGGTTGCGCGCGGTTTTTGTTTTTAATTCAAACAAGATAGACATCTATTCTTATATTAAATGATGTCAAAAATATCATAGACATCGAATAATTTTTGACCGATGTTAATACACTCTTTTACATGGTGGCCAAAGTCCACCGATGTTTATACCCTGATGTCTATTTTACTTTTTCTAGTAGTGTATGCATCCATAAAAAAACCACCAACACTAGGATTATCATCATCGTTACTTTAGTTAAAATGGATAGTGATATTTTGGAACATTTGAACAACAACTATAATCCTCTTGTTAGTGGAACAGAGGTTTAAATGAGGTTCTAATAGAGTTAGATATAATGTGGTTTATTCTCAAGTTACATTAGCCTTTTGAGGAAAAAATTATAAGAAATGGGAGTGGTTGAAAGCACCGCTTGATGTTGGATGTGGCTACTTTCAAGGGTGGTGCTCCACTTTGTGGATGGACAATATTATGATTTTGGTACTTCTAATCTTTTTCGGAAAAAATTGATGGAGAATATGAAGTTTAAATTTAATCATATATAATTTTGTGTCCCTGTGTAAACTATACAAAGCTAAATTGTTTGCAGCAGGGTAGTCATGTGTCTTCAATAAACCCTAATTAATTTTCCATAACAACTCATTCTTTGTAATTCAATTGGTATAATATTTCCTCTTCGTGAACTCATTCTTTATAATTCAATTCGTGTAAGATTTCTTCTTCAAGAACTCAAAAACTTTTTGTTATGATTTTCATTGTAAAGCTTTAGACTCATTTTGTAACCATCTAGTTGTTGTAGATGAGTGTTGATGTAAGTCTAGTCACAGCGGCGAGTTGTCGAGCAGGTACGAACATAGTTGACTATAATTCTTATTTTTGTCACCTAAGGTATTAATAAATGAATCGTAATTAAATTCAGTACTTTTTATTCAATTATAGATGTTATTGAGAAATAGAAAATTATATATCTTACCATGATTTGTTTTTCTGCAAGTGTGTTGATATCATTGAAAATATGTAAACAATGAAGATTATGCTCCAATTAATTCACAGGTATATGAGATAGATATGACAAAACAAAATATTTTTGTCCATTATTTTGTTGAATCTTATATATTACATGCTTCCTAGTAGTTTGTTGGCCAAAATTAAGATGGGTGGTTCAACATCTTCCTCCAAGGTTATGGACCGACTTCTATTTGAATACCCGGCAACTCGATCTTTACCCTTAAGCTTGCTCTATTTACAAAATAAAACAGTATTCATCTGCTACATCAAGAATGCAATAGTTTTCATTATCTAATTCACATTTGTTTTATTGTTATGTATTAACATGATACCTTGGGACAGGTTCTTTAATTTTGAAAGAAATGCTTTCAAATTAAGAGCATTTCCAAGAAACTTATGAGACAAGCTCTTTAAAATAAAAATGGTCAGTGTAATATTAGAGCCACAAAAGATTCTTAAATGCTTTGTAAGAAATATAGAGCTTCCTCTCTTTCCTCTCAATCATAAAGAGTTCCTTCATGCTCATCACTATATAATACTTTAACTACAATTCTTACACTACTTCTTCAATGTCATAGTTGAAATATGAATAAACTATAAACTAATCATTTTGTTAGTTTGTTCGAATTTAATATATAATCTAACCAATTAAAGCCTCGTCTGAATCATTTAAATTTGTTTGTCTGTTTGAATTCAATATTAAATTTGAACAAATAAGGCCTCATTTTAATTCCATACTACCATATGTAACATGTGATAGTTAATTAGTACTTACTTAGCAGTTATGAAATATGCTGGATGCATACTATTATTTTTTTTGACAAATTATCTAATATGTGTGGTCAGAGGATACGTGGCTGAAATGAGCAATACAGACCCTAAGGCTTGCATTCCCTTTGATGGTATCCGGATAATATTTGTATTCAAGAACTCTACCTCAAAGTCTTCTCATATTACTGTTATTATTTAACATGATACTTTGGACGGGTTGTTTAATTTTGAAAGAAATGCTAGTAAATCTCTTGTTGAGAGCATTTCCAAGAAACTTTGATACAAGCTTAACCAATGTACTAACTTACAAGGACTTATCTGATTTATATTATTTATAGGGAGAGAAGTCGAAGACTCTTGTAGATCCTCCGAGGCCATAAACATGGTTGGAAATGATGGTGAAAGAGAATTCTTATATACTTCTCCGCTGGAACTATTGGCTACTGTGGCAGAAACTGTATCTCATCAGCCTACACTGCAGGAAACCTGTCCCCGACCAAATGTAGAAAAAGATTCTTCATTTGAGAGAATAACTGCAAGTAGAAGTAATTTTATTTCCTGCATCTAAGCATTATGCACTGGCATTTTCTTCCTTGATATTGTTTCCTCATAATTGTAGTCAAAATCCGACATGCATCTAATTAGAATTTACATCTGGCTTAGTAACTTACACTATTGTAGGAGAGGGTGATAGATCTCCAAGTGAGGTCAATGACTTGGTTGATGATAAATCTCCAAGCGAGGTCAAAGCCTTGGTTGACAAAGATGACCAAAGAAAAGTTAAAAAGGTCCGTTCACTAAAAGATGTGATGAGGGTCATTGAAAAGGCATCTTCTAAGATGTGCACTGGTAATGGTCAGACTTCTCATACTCCTTGCTGAGTCATTCTCTGTTCGAATAATTTGTAATTCAAATTTCCTTAACATCTACAGTACAAGAGTTTCTTAGGCCTCAGGGGAACCGGAAAGCAAAGAGATCTTGTCCTCTCTCTGTGAGTAGAGTTTAGTTTTGAAAAAGCATGCAAAAGCTACTGTCAAGTCATCTCATCGTTGTGGACATACCTCTGTACAAGTCTGTGCTTTTACATTGTTAAAGATAATTGTTTCAACAAAAAACGTTTGTATGGTTATATACAGGATCTTTTCCTCAGCCTCTATTGCCCGGGAACAGGAAGAGGACTTCAAATGGGGGGAAATGAGGGTTACTGTCGCGTCAAGCAAAAAGAGGATGGGAATGGCTGACACATTGATTACAGACAACATTTCATCAATGTAACCGTTGGGCCACCTGATGGATGGGCATGTCATTTAGATGTTGTCCATAACCAAAAGATAATAGCAAGTAGATTGTTACAATCAACGGAGTGAAAGTATATAGGTTATGAGTTTTTTATCAGGGTAATTAATCTATTATGAAATAATTTATATAATTATTGTCTTACAATAAAACAAATGCAGATAAAGGCAAGATTTCAGTTGAATTTAAATGTAATGAAGAATAAATAATGACTGACAGACACACTTTTATATAGTTGGGCTCGTTGGATTCAGAAATTTTGGAGTCTTTGAAGACCCATTCCATCACCCATGGATTAAACTAAGAGGAACACAGAGATGAGGGACAAGTGGATAATATTTTTAATTTAAAACTATAATTTACCATTGTATACAATTTCCAAGAGAATATATTGCATTGCAACTCAATTACAATTACCGGGTGTTTCTTCCTCCCCTCTGAAAACCGTTACAATTCAATATTAATACCTCACAGTTTCTCCTCCTAAATCAAATCAAAACAAAAAGGAAAGGACAGTTGTAGTACTACCATCAAGACAACACATATAAGTTCTTGAATAACCAACAAAGATGATTTCCAACATTGGAGAACAAGAAGAACAAACAGGATATAACCCCTTTAAGATATAGTCGACACAACTAGAACATATAGTGAAGACAACTACGACTTGCAAGACACAGAAATAATTTATAGATAAGCATGTTAATTGAATTGTGAAGAACATAATAATCGCCATCGATTTATACGGTAGAAAATAAGTATAGTGATTATTCAATCAGAACATTGTGTTAAAAAAAATAACGGTAGTTAGATTATAACAAAATTAATGGCCCAGACGGAAGAATTCAATACTCTCCACTGAACTTAAACTTATATATCTCTTTTCGACAATCAAAAATTAATGTAATATGTTTTCTAAATTAAAAATGCATAGTGACGTGTACTGACATGGATCATATCATTTCAGATTGAAGGTGGGTTACCCATTATCCAGAGCCTCTACTGTTACTTGAAATGAAGATCGATGGATTTACAGATAAAAGTAAGCATTCAATATATTTATAATATTATATATTTTTTACAAATATTTTTTAAATATATTAATTTTGGCATATAAAATATACATCACTTATCTAATTAAAGATCAATTATAAAAATAATTTGAATTATATAAATGTATGATATATTTAATACATAAATACAGTTGTTATATTTAAATTAAATGACCATGAATGACCAAGTAAAACATGACTAACATCCTTAACAAACCTTATATATCAACTAAAATATAGAGATTTTCAATATATACAGTTTATATCAAGATGTGAATGTTAGGTATAAATAATACTTAACTGCTTATCAAAAGTTTTTCTTACAAATTAAAATTTAAAATTATAATTAATATTAAATAGATTGTTGTAGTGATATTATTCTTGTTTTCATATTAAATTTTAATAAAAAATTATATATATATAAGAGTTTTTTTAATAGTAATAATTCTTATTACTCGTTAATTTAATTTTACTACCTAAACACATTTTATATCATTTAATTTAAAATAAAATTTTATTGAATATGTAATATTCACGTGAATTTCTAATGCTAGCAACATTATAATACACTATTTATATTAATTTTATTAACTCTCGAATAATTATAATTTTATCTATATTAAAATTACAATGACATGAATATTAAATTATTCGAACAAAACTAAACACTTCGATAATAATTTTAAAGTGTTATTTATTTTAAATTATTAGAATTATATCATCCTAACCGTTAAAATCCTAGAAGGATCTAGAATGAGTAATGGATGGCTAAAATCATGAGTATAGTAGCTTAAATCCAGGATAATAATAATTTTAAAGTGCTATTTATTTTAAATTATTAGAATTATATCATGCTCACCCTTAAAATCCTAGAAGGATCTAGAATATGTAATGGACGGCTAAAATCATAAGGACAATAGCTTAAATTTGATCATTTCTCTGTATGTCCTGTATTGTGTAAAGTATACAAACCTAAATCGTGTGCAATTGAGGGTGGTCATCTTTCTTCAACAACCCCTAATTGATTTTCCATAACAAATCAATCTTTGTAATTAAATTCCGGTAAGATATTTTCTTCTGAGAACTCATAAACTTTTTATTACGATTTTCATGGTAAAGCTTTAGACTCATTTTGTAACCATCTAGTTGTTGTAGATGAGTGTTGATGCAAGTCATGTCACAGCGGCGGGTGAGAATGGGGAAGGAGATGTCCATGATGTTTGGTTGTGGAGCAGGTATATGAACATAGGTCACTATAATTTTTATTTTATTTTTCGCTAAAGAGATTAATACATTAATAGTAATAAAATTTTCATCCAAAGTACTTTTTATTCAATTATAGAGGTTAGTGAGAATTAGAAAATGACATATCTAACCATGATTTTTTTTTTTTTTGCAAGTGTGTTGATATCATTGAAAACTTTGTAAACAATGAAGATTATGCTCCAATTAATTCAGAGGTATGTGAGATAGATATGACAAAACAAATTTTTTTGTCCATTTTATCATTGGATGTTATATATCACTCGCTTCCTACTAGTCTGCTGTCAGAATTAAGATGGGTGGTTCAAGATCATCTTCCTCCAAGGTTATGGACCACTTCTATTAATTGAATACCCGGCAACTGGATCTTTACCCTTGAACTTGGTCTATTTACAAAAGAAAATAGTATTCATGTGCTACATTAAGAATGTAATAATTTTCATTATCTTAGCATCTGTTTTATTATTATTTTTTAACATGATACTTGGGGACAGGTTTTAATTTGGAAAGAAATGCTAGTAAATCTCTTGTTGAGAGCATTTCCAAGAAACTTATGATACATGCTCTTTATAATACAATTGGCTAGTGTAATATTAGAGCTACAAAAGATTCTTGAATGCTATATAAAAAATATAGAGCTATTTTTCTCACATTGAAATCATTTGTCATGCAAAATTTTGTAGACCCAAAGAGAGCGAGGAGAAAAGGAGGCTGGCCAGTTAGAGACCGAAAATCTCCGTACTCAAAATGAGGCTCTCCTTTTAGAGAACGAGAAGCTCCGTGCTCGATATCCTGATTATGAGACTCTCTCGTTAGAGAACCAGAAGCTCCATGCTGGATATCCGGACAACAAGGCTCTCCTGTAAGTGAACCACAAGCTCCGTGCTGAAAAAGCGCACATGCTTGCAGAAGCTCAAAGGAGAATGCGCTGATCGGGGTAAAGGACCACTCATCGAAGAAAATAACCATAATTTTGCGCCAGTGGAAAATAAGAAAATGTTAAAATTAATTTTGCCTTTATTGTTAGACTAATATTTGTACATTAATTTCAACTTAAAACATTGTTCTCACTTGATTTGTTCACTTTTTTTATAATAATTTTTTGATTTTTGTGTGCAGTCAAAAAAGCGTAAATTACCAGTAGCAAGTAATTATCCGGCTGACTCAATCAATATAGTCGCTCCGCCAAGGCAATGAGTAGAACATCTTGTACTTTCAGTTGTAGAGGAGCTGAATTAAAGTAATGGAAAATGTTGCAATCGTTTCGGAGTCCTGTCAGTGCTGATGACTCAACTAGGAGGCTCATAGTTGAAGCTTCGGGCCATACAGATACCGTCTCACTCCATCTGAAACAACTGCTCAATATTCTCATGGATGGATGTGATATTGTTACATGTAACTAATAAGTTGTTTACAAATAGTTACATGGAACTTGTATACAAATTTTGGTTGGTTTAATATTCTATTATCCAAAATTAGCTACATTTGTACTTCTCCTCACCCAAAAATCAACCTGAACCCTCTCCTCACCCAAAAATCAACCTGAACCCGCGAAAGACTACAGTGTGCCACGTCCCAAGAAAACTACATGATCCGTGGCGAAGACCTAAAGCTGAGAGGAAGAGAAGACGTTTGTCAAGTTTTGTGTGATTGTTTTCATTATGTATGTGTGCGCTGTATCTTAGCATTTGTGCTATCTTTTTTCTACTTTCCGACTTATCACATATATCCAGTTTTTTTTCCCAAAATCTTTTTTATTCATTAGATAGAACATTTTTTTCTCGTGCTTCTGATTTACAAGATCAAGACAAGATCAAGATTGTTGTAAGAAAACTACAAAAGGGTTTACACAGTAAAACTAAAATTGCTAGAAGTTATACCTAACAAATTATACTAGACAATGAAAAATAACTATTTGTGCAAAGTTTCTACTATGAACTTGTCCCTCTACTGAAAATTTGTTATGGTTCTCAATTCAACACATATGTGGCATCTGTAAGCTGCATTGTTTTTTGACAAACCGATTATGAAAAAACAATACATTACATATAATTAATTGGCTTTTAATGGTAAAAGTCTCGAGTGACCTATGCATCCATAAAAAAACCACCAACACTAGGATTATCATCATCATTCCTTTACTTAAAATGGATAGTGATATTTTTGAAACTTTGAACAACAACTATAAACCTCTTGTTAGTGGAATAGAGGTTTATATGATGTTATAATAGAGTTAGATATAATGTGGTTAATTCTCAAGTTACATTAGCATTTTGAGAAAAAAATTATAAGAAATGGGAGTGGTTGAAAGCACCTCTTGATGTTGGATGTGGCTACTTTCGAGGGTGGTGCTCCACTTTGTGGATGGACAATAGTATGATTTTGGTACTTCTAATCTTTTTTGGAAAAAACTGATCGAGAATATGAAGTTTAAATTTAATCAAATATAATCTTTTGTCATAATATTTTTTTGATCTCGAATACCCTTCTAATCAAAATTTACTACTATTATTTTTGGCATGCTCAAGGATAGGGTCACAAAAACTACAAAAAAGATACAAATGATGAAGGAATAATTTCATACATCGACTACAAGCTAGGGACTAGTTTCAAAATTTATGATATCATGAGAAAGATTAAAATTTTTTGATTAAATATAAAATAATTTTGATATTCTTAATCACCTTGTAATTAAGAAAACTTAAATACTTATCACTCATTTTTTATTTAATATATGTTAAGTGTTTTTATTTGATTGTTGTAATGATATTATTCTTGTTTTCATATTAAATTTTAATAAACAATTATATAAAAAACTAGTATTTTTGAAAAGGTAACATTACTTATTGCTCTTAAATTTAATTTACTACCTAAATAACATTATATATCATTTAATTGAAAATAATATTTCATTGAATATGTAATATTAATGTGAATTTCTAATGCTAGCAACATTATAATGCACTATTTATATTAATTTTATTAACTATCTAATAATTATAATTTAATCTATATCAAAATTATAATGAACATGAATATTAAATTATTCAAAAAAAATTAAACACTTCAATAATAATTTTAAAGTGTTATTTATTTTAAATTATAAGTTCTATCATCCTAACCCTTAAAATCGTAGTACGATTGGAATGTGTAAAGGACGGCAGAAATCATAAGTACAGTAGCTTAAATTTCAGGATTTCTCTATTGTCCCTGTGTAAACTATACAAACCTCTGTGTGCGGCAGGGTACTCATTCTTTGTAATTCAATTCCTATAAGATTTCTTCTTATTGAACTCATTCTTCATAATTCAATTCGTGTAAGATTTCTTCTTCAAGAACTAATAAACTTTTTGTTATGATTTTCATTGTAAAGCTTTAGATTCGTTTTGTAACCATCTAGTTGTTGTAGATGAGTGTTGATGTAAGTCTAGTCACAGCCGCGGGTGAGAATGGGGAAGAGGATGTCCATGATGTTTGGTTGTGGAGCAGGTATATGAACATAGGTCACTATAATTTTTATTTTATTTTTCGCTAAAGAGATTAATACATTAATAGTAATAAAATTTTCATCCAAAGTACTTTTTATTCAATTATAGAGGTTAGTGAGAATTAGAAAATGACATATCTAACCATGATTTTTTTTTTTTTGCAAGTGTGTTGATATCATTGAAAACTTTGTAAACAATGAAGATTATGCTCCAATTAATTCAGAGGTATGTGAGATAGATATGACAAAACAATTTTTTTTGTCCATTTTATCATTGGATGTTATATATCACTCGCTTCCTAGTAGTCTGCTGTCAGAATTAAGATGGGTGGTTCAAGATCATCTTCCTCCAAGGTTATGGACCACTTCTATTAATTGAATACCCGGCAACTGGATCTTTACCCTTGAACTTGGTCTATTTACAAAAGAAAATAGTATTCATGTGCTACATTAAGAATGTAATAATTTTCATTATCTTAGCATCTGTTTTATTATTATTTTTTAACATGATACTTGGGGACAGGTTTTAATTTGGAAAGAAATGCTAGTAAATCTCTTGTTGAGAGCATTTCCAAGAAACTTATGATACATGCTCTTTATAATACAATTGGCTAGTGTAATATTAGAGCTACAAAAGATTCTTCAATGCTATATAAAAAATATAGAGCTATTTTTCTCACATTGAAATCATTTGTCATGCAAAATTTTATAGACCCAAAGAGAGCGAGGAGAAAAGGAGGCTGGCCAGTTAGAGACCGAAAATCTCCGTACTCAAAATGAGGCTCTCCTCTTAGAGAACGAGAAGCTCCGTGCTCGATATCCTGATTATGAGACTCTCTCGTTAGAGAACCAGAAGCTCCATGCTGGATATCCGGACAACAAGGCTCTCCTGTAAGTGAACCACAAGCTCCGTGCTGAAAAAGCGCACATGCTTGCAGAAGCTCAAAGGAGAATGCGCTAATCGGGGTAAAGGACCACTCATCGAAGAAAATAACCATAATTTTGCGCGAGTGGAAAATAAGAAAATGTTAAAATTAATTTTGCCTTTATTGTTAGACTAATATTTGTACATTAATTTCAACTTAAAACATTGTTCTCACTTGATTTGTTCACTTTTTTTATAATAATTTTTTGATTTTTGTGTGCAGTCAAAAAAGCGTAAATTACCAGTAGCAAGTAATTATCCGGCTGACTCAATCAATATAGTCGCTCCGCCAAGGCAATGAGTAGAACATCTTGTACTTTCAGTTGTAGAGGAGCTGAATTAAAGTAATGGAAAATGTTGCAATCGTTTCGGAGTCCTGTCAGTGCTGATGACTCAACTAGGAGGCTCATAGTTGAAGCTTCGGGCCATACAGATACCGTCTCACTCCATCTGAAACAACTGCTCAATATTCTCATGGATGGATGTAATATTGTTACATGTAACTAATAAGTTGTTTACAAATAGTTACATGGAACTTGTATACAAATTTTGGTTGGTTTAATATTCTATTATCCAAAATTAGCTACATTTGTACTTCTCCTCACCCAAAAATCAACCTGAACCCTCTCCTCACCCAAAAATCAACCTGAACCCGCGAAAGACTACAGTGTGCCACGTCCCAAGAAAACTACATGATCCGTGGCGAAGACCTAAAGCTGAGAGGAAGAGAAGACGTTTGTCAAGTTTTGTGTGATTGTTTTCATTATGTATGTGTGCGCTGTATCTTAGCATTTGTGCTATCTTTTTTCTATTTTCCGACTTATCACATATATCCAGTTTTTTTTCCCAAAATCTTTTTTATTCATTAGATAGAACATTTTTTTCTGGTGCTTCTGATTTACAAGATCAAGACAAGATCAAGATTGTTGTAAGAAAACTACAAAAGGGTTTACACAGTAAAACTAAAATTGCTAGAAGTTATACCTAACAAATTATACTAGACAATGAAAAATAACTATTTGTGCAAAGTTTCTACTATGAACTTGTCCCTCTACTGAAAATTTGTTATGGTTCTCAATTCAACACATATGTGGCATCTGTAAGCTGCATTGTTTTTTGACAAACCGATTATGAAAGAACAATACATTACATATAATTAATTGGCTTTTAATGGTAAAAGTCTCGAGTGACCTATGCATCCATAAAAAAACCACCAACACTAGGATTATCATCATCATTCCTTTACTTAAAATGGATAGTGATATTTTTGAAACTTTGAACAACAACTATAAACCTCTTGTTACTGGAATAGAGGTTTATATGATGTTATAATAGAGTTAGATATAATGTGGTTAATTCTCAAGTTACATTAGCATTTTGAGAAAAAAATTATAAGAAATGGGAGTGGTTGAAAGCACCTCTTGATGTTGGATGTGGCTACTTTCGAGTGTGGTGCTCCACTTTGTGGATGGACAATAGTATGATTTTGGTACTTCTAATCTTTTTTGGAAAAAACTGATCGAGAATATGAAGTTTAAATTTAATCAAATATAATCTTTTGTCATAATATTTTTTTGATCTCGAATACCCTTCTAATCAAAATTTACTACTATTATTTTTGGCATGCTCAAGGATAGGGTCACAAAAACTACAAAAAAGATACAAATGATGAAGGAATAATTTCATACATCGACTACAAGCTAGGGACTAGTTTCAAAATTTATGATATCATGAGAAAGATTAAAATTTTTTGATTAAATATAAAATAATTTTGATATTCTTAATCACCTTGTAATTAAAAAAACTTAAATACTTATCACTCATTTTTTATTTAATATATGTTAAGTGTTTTTATTTGATTGTTGTAATGATATTATTCTTGTTTTCATATTAAATTTTAATAAACAATTATATAAAAAACTAGTATTTTTGAAAAGGTAACATTACTTATTGCTCTTTAATTTAATTTACTACCTAAATAACATTATATATCATTTAATTGAAAATAATATTTCATTGAATATGTAATATTAATGTGAATTTCTAATGCTAGCAACATTATAATGCACTATTTATATTAATTTTATTAACTATCTAATAATTATAATTTAATCTATATCAAAATTATAATGAACATGAATATTAAATTATTCAAAAAAAATTAAACACTTCAATAATAATTTTAAAGTGTTATTTATTTTAAATTATAAGTTCTATCATCCTAACCCTTAAAATCGTAGTACGATTGGAATGTGTAAAGGACGGCAGAAATCATAAGTACAGTAGCTTAAATTTCAGGATTTCTCTATTGTCCCTGTGTAAACTATACAAACCTCTGTGTGCGGCAGGGTACTCATTCTTTGTAATTCAATTCCTATAAGATTTCTTCTTATTGAACTCATTCTTCATAATTCAGTTCGTGTAAGATTTCTTCTTCAAGAACTAAAAAACTTTTTGTTATGATTTTCATTGTAAAGCTTTAGATTCGTTTTGTAACCATCTAGTTGTTGTAGATGAGTGTTGATGTAAGTCTAGTCACAGCCGCGGGTTGTGGAGCAAGTACCAACATAGTTGACTATAATTCTTATTTTTGTCACCCAAAGTATTAATAAATGAATCGTAATTAAATTCAGTACTTTTTATTTAATTATAGATGTTATTGAGAAATAGAAAATTATATATCTTACCATGATTTGTTTTTCTGCAAGTGTGTTGATATCATTGAAAACTTGGTGAACAATGAAGATTATGCTCCAATTAATTCACAGGTATATGAGATAGATATGACAAAACAAAATATTTTTGCCCATTTTTTTGTTGAATCTTATATATTACATGCTTCCTAGTAGTTTGTTGGCCAAAATTAAGATGGGTGGTTCAACATCATCTTCCTCCAAGGTTATGGACCGACTTCTATTTGAATACCCGGCAACTCGATCTTTACCCTTAATCTTGCTCTGTTTACAAAATAAAACTGCTACATCAAGAATGCAATAGTTTTCATTATCTAATTCACCTTTGTTTTATTGTTATGTTTTAACATGATACCTTGGGACAGGTTCTTTAATTTTGAAAGAAATGCTTGCAAATTAAGAGCATTTGGTCAGTGTAATATTAGAGCTACAAAAGATTCTTAAATGCTTTGTAATAAATATAGTGCTTCCTCTCTTTCCTCTCAATCATAAAGAGTTCCTTCATGCTCATGACTATATAATACTTTAACTACAATTCTTACACTACTTCTTCAATGTCATAGTTGAAATATGAATAAACTATAAACTAATCATTTTGTTAGTTTGTTCGAATTTAATATTTAATCTAACCAATTAAGGCCTCGTCTGAATCATTTAAATTTGTTTGTCTGTTTGAATTCAATATTAAATTTGAACAAATAAGGCCTCATTATAATTCCATACTACCATATGTAACATGTGATAGTTAATTAGTAGTTACTTAGCAGTTATGAAATATGCTGGATGCATAATATTATTTTTTTTGACAAATTATCTAATGTGTGTGGTCACAGGATACGTGGCTGAAATGAGCAATAAAGACCCTAAGGCTTGCATTCCCTTTGATGGTATCCGGATAATATTTGTATTCAAGAACTCTACCTCAACGTCTTCTCATATTACTGTTATTATTTAACACGATACTTGGGACGGGTTCTTTAATTTTGAAAGAAATGCTAGTAAATTTCTTGTTGAGAGCATTTCCAAGAAACTTTGATACAAGCTTAACCAATGTACTAACTTACAAGGACTTATCTGATTTATATTATTTATAGGGAGAGAAGTCGAAGACTCTAGTAGATCCTCCGAGGCCATAAACATGGTTGGAAATGATGGTGAAAGAGAATTCTTATATACTTCTCCGCTGGAAATATTGGCTACTGTGGCAGAAACTGTATCTGATCAGCCTACACTGCTGGAAACCTGTCCCCGACCAAATGTAGAAAAAGATTCTTCATTTGAGAGAATAACTGCAGGTAGAAGTAATTTTTATTTCCTACATCTAAGCATTATGCACTGGCATTTTCTTCCTTGATATTGTTTCCTCATAATTGTAGTCAAAATCCGACATGCATCTAATTAGAATTTACATCTGGCTTAGTAACTTACACCATTGTAGGAGAGGGTGATAGATCTCCAAGTGAGGTCAATGACTTGGTTGATGATAAATCTCCAAGCGAGGTCAACGCCTTGGTTGACAAAGATGACCAAAGAAAAGTTAAAAAGGTCCGTTCACTAAAAGATGTGATGAGGGTCATTGAAAAGGCATCTTCTAAGATGTGCACTGGTAATGGTCAGACTTCTCATACTCCTTGCTGAGTCATTCTCTGTTCGAATAATTTGTAATTCAAATTTCCTTAACATCTATAGTACAAGAGTTCGTTAGGCCTCAGGGGAACCGGAAAGCAAAGAGATCTTGTCCTCTCTCTGTGAGTAGAGTTTAGTTTTGAAGAAGCATGCAAAAGCTACTGGTAAGTCATCTCATCGTTGTGGACATACCTCTGTACAAGTCTGTGCTTTTACATTGTTAAAGATAATTGTTTCAACAAAAAACGTTTGTATGGTTATATACAGGATCTTTTCCTCAGCCTCTATTGGGGGGAAATGAGGGTTACTGTCGCGTCAAGCAAAAAGAGTATGGGAATGGCTGACACATTGATTACAGACAACATTTCATCAATGTAACCGTTGGGCCACCTGATGGATGGGCATGTCATTTAGATGTTGTCCATAACCAAAAGATAATAGCAAGTAGATTGTTACAATCAACGGAGTGAAAGTATATAGGTTATGAGTTTTTGTATCAGGGTAATTAATCTATAATGAAGTAATTTATATAATTATTGTCTTACAATAAAACAAATGCAGATAAAGGCAAGATTTCAGTCGAATTTAAATGTAATGAAGAATAAATAATGACTGACAGACACACAATTTTATATAGTTGGGCTCGTTGGAGTCAGAAACTTTGGAGTCTTTAAAGACCCATTCCATCACCCATGGATTAAAATAAGAGGAACACAGAGATGAGGGACAAGTGGATAATATTTTTAATTGAAAACTATAATTTACCATTGTATACAATTTCCAAGAGAATATATTGCATTGCAACTCAATTACAATTACCCGGTGTTTCTTCCTCCCCTCTGAAAACCGTTACAATTCAATATTAATACCTCACAGTTTCTCCTCCTAAATCAAATCAAAACAAAAAGGAAAGGACAGTTGTAAGCAAGACAACAAATATAAGTTCTTGAATAACCAACAAAGATGATTTCCAACATTGGAGAACAAGAAGAACAAACAGGATATAACCCCTTTCAGATATAGTCGACACAACTCGAACATATAGTGAAGACAACTACCACTTTCAAGACACAGAAATAATTTATAGATAAGCATGTTAATTGAATTGTGAAGAACATAATAATCGCCATCGATTTATACGGTAGAAAATAAGTATAGTGATTATTCAATCAGAACATTGTGTTAAAAAAAATAACGGTAGTTAGATTATAACAAAATTAATGGCCCAGACGGAAGAATTCAATACTCCAAAATCATGTGGTCTCCACTGAACTTAAACTTATATATCTCTTTTCGACAATCAAAAATTAATGAAATATGTTTTCTAAATTAAAAATGCATAGTGACGTGTACTGACATGCATCATATCATTTCAGATTGAAGGTGGGTTACCCATTATCCAGAACCTCTACTGTTACTTGAAATGAAGATCGATGAATTTACAGATAAAAGTAAGCATTCAATATATTTATAATATTATATATTTTTTACAAATATTTTTTAAATATATTAATTTTGACATATAAAATATACATCACTTATCTAATTAAAGATCAATTATAAAAATAATTTGAATTATATAAATGTATGATATATTTAATACATAAATACAGTTGTTATATTTAAATTAAATGACCATGAATGACCAAGTAAAACATGACTAACATCCTTACCAAACCTTATATATCAACTAAAATATAGAGATTTTCAATATGTACAGTTTATATCAAGATGTGAATGTTGGTTATAAATAAAACTTAACTGCTTATCAAAAGTTTTTCTTACAATTTAAAATTTAAAATTATGATTAATATTAAATAGATTGTTGTAGTGATATTATTCTTGTTTTCATATTAAACTTTAATAAAAAATCATATATATATAAGAGTTTTTTTTAATAGTAATAATTCTTATTGCTCGTTAATTTAATTTTACTACCTAAACACATTTTATATCATTTAATTTAAAATAAAATTTTATTGAATATGTAATATTCACGTGAATTTCTAATGCTAGTAACATTATAATACACTATTTATATTAATTTTATTAACTCTCGAATAATTATAATTTTATCTATATTAAAATTACAATGACATGAATATTAAATTATTCGAACAAAACTAAACACTTCGATAATAATTTTAAAGTGTTATTTATTTTAAATTATTAGAATTATATCATCCTAACCGTTAACATCCTAGAAGGATCTAGAATGAGTAATGGATGGCTAAAATCATGAGTACAGTAGCTTAAATCCAGGATAATAATAATTTTAAAGTGCTATTTATTTTAAATTATTAGAATTATATCATCCTCACCCTTAAAATCCTAGAAGGATCTAGAATATGTAATGGACGGCTAAAATCATAAAGACAGTAGCTTAAATTTGAGCATTTCTCTGTATGTCCTGTATTGTGTAAAGTATACCAACCTAAATCGTGTGCAATTGAGGGTAGTCATCTGTCTTCAACAACCCCTAATTGATTTTCCATAACAAATCAATCTTTGTAATTAAATTCCTGTAAGATATCTTCTTCTGAGTAACCATCTAGTTGTTGTAGATGAGTGTTGATGCAAGTCATGTCACAGCAGCGGAGAATGGGGAAGGAGATGTCCATGATGTTTGGTTGTGGAGCAGGTATATGAACATATATAGGTCACTACAATTTTTATTTTATTTTTCGCTAAAGAGATTAATACATTAATAGTAATAAAATTTTCATCCAAAGTACTTTTTATTCAATTATAGAGATTAGTGAGAATTAGAAAATTACATATCTAACCATGATTTTTTTTTTTTGCAAGTGTGTTCATATCATTGAAAACTTGGTAAACAATGAAGATTATGCTCCAATTAATTCACAGGTATGTGAGATAGATATGACAAAACAAAATATTTTTGTCCATTTTATCGTTGGATCTTATATATCACACGCTTCCTAGTAGTCTGCTGTCAGAATTAAGATGGGTGGTTCAAGATCATCCTTCCTCTAAGGTTATGGACCACTTCTATTAGTTGAATACCCGGCAATTGGATCTTTACCCTTGAACTTGGTCTATTTACAAAAGAAAACAGTATTTATGTGCTACATTAAGAATGCAATAGTTGTCATTATCTTATCATCTGTTTTATTATTATTTTTTAACATGATACTTAGGGACAGGTTCTTTAATGTGGAAAGAAATGCTAGTAAATCTCTTGTTGAGAGCTTTGCTGATGGAAGATCAAATGCAGAAAAGACTTCCCTGCAGTTCAGTATCTGTGAAAGGGAAAAAGACTTTTGGATTGAGCTCAGAGCTTTTAAGGTATATATGATATCCATTTCTGTATTGTTATTCAGATAATATTTGTATTCAATAACTCTATCTCAAAATCTTCTCATATTACTGTTATTATTTAACAAGATACTTAGGACAAGTTCTTGAATTTTGAAAGAAATGCTAGTAAATCTCTTGTTGAGAGCATTTCCAAGAAACTTTGATACAAGCTTAACCAATGTACTAACTTACGAGGACTTATATGATTTATATTATTTATAGGGAGAGAACTCGAAGACTCTTGTAGATCCTCCGAGGCCATAAACATGGTTTGGAAATGATGGTGAAAGAGAATTCTTATATACCTCTCCGCCAGAACTATTGGCCAGGGTGGCAGAAACTGCATCCGATCATCCTAAACTGCAGGAAACCTGTCATGGATCAAATGCAGAAAAAGATTCTTCATTAGAGCGAATAAAACTGAAGGTAGAAGCCATTTTATTTCCTACATCTAAGCATTATGCACTGGCATTTTCTTCCATGATATTGTTTCCTCATAATTGTAGTCAAAATCCGACATGCATCTAATTAGAATTTACGTCTGGCTTAGTAACTTACACTATTGTAGGAGAGGGTGATAGATCTCCAAGTGAGGTCAATGACTTGGTTGATGATAAATCTCCAAGTGAGGTCAACGACTTGGTTGACAGAAACGACCAAAGAAAAGTTAAAAAGGTCCGTTCACTAAAAGATGTGATGAGGGCCATTGAAAAGGCATCTTCTAAAATCAGTGTCACAGCTCATAATCCGCCACACAAAAACCAAAACCTTTCTCTAAGCAAGAAGAAAAAACTCCACTCTGAAGTTGAAGGTAATGGTCAGACTTCTTATACTCCTTGCTGAGAGATTCTATGTTCGAATAATTTGTAATTCAATGTCTTCTTAACATCTATAGTTCAAGCGTTCTTTAGGCCTTAGGGAGCCGGAAAGCAAAGAGATATGGTCCTCTCTCAGCGAATAGAGATTTAGTTTCGAAGAAGCATGCAAAAGCTACTGGTAAGTCATCTCATCTTTGTGGACGACATACCTCTGTACAAGTGTGTGCTTTTACATTGTTAAAGATGATTGTTTCAACAAAAAAAGTTTGTTTGGTTGTATATATACAGGATCTTTTCCTCAGCCCCTACTGCCCGGGAACAGGAGGCCGGACTCCAGATGGGGGGGAATGAGTGTTGTGTGACATCTTGCACAAAGAGGATGGGAATGGCTAACACATTGATTAAAGACAACATTTCATCAATGCTAGAAAGCAGGGATTCTTCACTCAAGACCTGCCGCACCACAAGGCACTCGATTATTGGGGATTCTTGTTAATGATTAATTCTGTGATTAGTCGAATATTTTATCACTTAACTACATGTAATAATTGTGTTACAAAATATTTATATTATAAATTGTACAGGATATTGAACTTATTTATTTGATTATTTGGTTTAAATATAACTACTATTACCTGATGAGAAGAATCAACCCTCGACTCAGAATCATGAGAAGCAGTACTGCTTGAAGGATTGGCTGGAATCTGCATGATATACATGCATAATATATATATTTTTAATATATCAATATTTGCTCAATCCCCCAGCACCCAAATCTCACCAAGTATTATTTTCATAACCTGCTTGTGGGGATTGCGCCATGTAGGTGTCTAAATAATCATGTAGTATCTCTTCTGACCGGGCCATTTTAAATCTCACCAAGTACTATTTTCATAAATCTCACCGAGTATTAATTTCAAGTCACTCAAAAAGCTACCAGGATGGGCATTTTCTACAATTTTTCCTATGAAATGGTCTTTGTTGTGGTTGGAGGTAAATCACAGTATTTATGAAAGTGGTGGATTTCTAGTTAATACAAAGAAATTGGCCACAATTATAAAATCCTTACGTGCAATTATTTCCTAAAAGTCAGTCTATTGGTGAATCGAACAACAACCATAAGTTATAAATAATAAGGATTTTTAGTGTCATGATTCTCATATCAATATGGTGATCTAATACTCAAAATTTTTTCATCACATTTTAAAAATTTGTAACTCCTAAAAATATAATCAAAACTAGCTACTCTTCTAATGATATAAAATACTCAATAATAGTCCGATAAAACTAAATACAACTAAATAAACATAATTAATCAAATAATACTACTAACTCTTCGAATAAATTAAACATCTATTAATATCATAAATCATGAGCATAAGAATATAAGTGCGAAGAATACAATTTGAAAAAATAGAATGAAGTCCGGATGAATCCCATCAATCCTGCTTCCAATCTCCCTCTCAAGCGTATCTCTATTTTCTCACAAAAAATACAACATGTTTATAATAATCTATATACCATGATGTTGTCTTCTTTCTATAATCTCTAACAAAAACCCAAATATACAACAGTGTTAAAACTTTTATCTCACAAAACTCTATTTAATTTCTAACACAAAGTTGATTTGGAATAGATAGTATTGCACGAGACCCTCATAACACTACAACAATTCTGGGTATTTAAGACTAATTTTTAACACTAAATCAAAAATAAGCAACTTAAAAATTTTAAAAATTGTGGGTCATTTTTGCTCGCGTGAAAAGTTCAAAAATTGATTGAAAATTCAAAAATTGGTCGCAACTTCATATTTTCGACGTAAGTTTCATATAAGTGGGTCTCATGTGCCAATAGAATAATAAGCAACTTACGACATAATTTCCGTCATTTTTTGTTTTTAATTAGCTAAATATGTTAACTTACGACGGTTATTTACGACGATTATGTCCGCAAAATTTATTATATTTTATTGATTTGCGCCTTAATTCTAGCGAATAAACAGAGTGAGTACGACAGAAGGTGGATATGTCGTAAGAACTGACGAGAACATATGACGAATTTTGATTTTCCGTCATAAATTTAGTGCTCCGCCTTTTCCGTCGTAGATGCCCAGAATTGTTGTAATGTAAAACGTCTGTCTGATCATCATCTTGGATAACAGTGACGACAAAGGGGTACTTACAGTACCATTCACACGATCAGGAACTCACAAGGGTGGAAGAGAAGGCATCATTTGGAGCAAGATCCTCAACTTATGCTCGCAAGAAATAGAGAGATAATGCCTTCTTTTTGGACAAGGGTATAGAAATCATGATTTAAGTTCAAGACTAAAACTTAATTTTATAAGTTGAATTTGGGTATTACATTGTGAATGGATGAAAGTTCAAATTTTCGATTTGATGATGGTTGAATATTAATTAATTGGAAGATTGGTTAAATCGAAATTTATACGTTACTATGTTTTAATATATATATATATATATATATATATATATATATATATATATATATATATATAGATTATTGTTCAAACATCTTCATTTTGCTCATTTTTTAATAATAATATCATAAAGGAAGATTACATATTCATTTCTATAAATATATACTTCATTATTTGATAATTTTATCTTAACTTGACTATTTTGTTTTAGAATTTGTGGGTGGAAATAAGTACTCTTTATTTATTTATTCAATTCTGAATTTCTAAGATGAATTATTTCCAGAATTATTCAGGACTTAATTATTACATTAAATTAACTCAACTATATACTTGACTGGAAAACAGTAAATTAAAATTATTTATATTATCGAAATAATAACAATAATAAAATATAGTAAAACACTACCTTAAATAATATTTTAAATTTGTATAAAAATATGAGTGGTAAATATTAGTAGAAATATAAATGACCCAAAATTATCAAAAATACAAATTTTATTATCAATATTTGTGTGCAAAATAGGCAAAGATATAATCCTAACTATATGGTTCTTTGATGCCATTCTCTAAAATCTGCAAAATCACCATTAAACTAATTAGCCAACAACATATAAAACCAAAGAGAATAAGTAATGCCGACAAGTGTATTTTAGTCATCACAAGTTTACAAGAATGAACATAAATAAGACACAAATCCAGTCTAGTAATTCGAACAAAATACAAATGTTTATCACTACATAACAAATTCAACCAAATACTAAATCACTTATGTAACCAAATCCCTTCAACATTCAGTCTTTGGTTGGTTGCTAATACCAACATCACCATCAGACACATCACACACATGGATTTTGGAACAAAATGGGGGTTCATCTAATATATAGTGTCTCCCAGACCATCTTCATGGCAGACTTCATTGTAGTCTCGATTAGTGGACTTAAGCACAAAGAGAGACACATCTTTATGGCAGACTTCATTGTAGTCTCGATTAGTGGACTTAAGCACAACAGACCAGCTGGTATCGATTGGATTGGATCTTGAATATAAAACACTTGGCTCACTTGGTCTACAGAGATAAATTTGTCCTTTTTGTGACCTCGTCGGGTGAAGTCCACTAGTGTAAAGCCGAGCTCATCGACTTTAATACCTCTGTCATTTGCTGCCCATTTACACAAAAATAATGATGCTGTGAATGCATGGTAATCTAGTTCCCATATTTCTTCGATTATACCATAATACGTCATTTACAGACACACCGTTGTTTTGAACAACCCTTTCATCATCTCACTGCTTTGTGAAGTATTTGACCCCATTAACGACATATCCTTCATAAGACAGAACAGAGAAAGAGGGTTTTCCTGCCAACCATCTTGTTGTTTTGGAAACACCTTGAGCATTTCGCATCATTTCAGTACTAACTTGCACACAAAGTATTAGAAGCACTTTAATTATCAGACAATCTTGCACTAATATGATAAATAAATCGTAATTGATTAATATATGAGATAAGGAAGGAAACCTTTTCTTCAAACCAATCAGCAAACAACCGATTGTGCTCCCCCATTAGCCACTGAGCACTCTTTTTGTTCCTATAGATCTTTTTTAGTTGCTCTTTATACATCCTGAGAAAATATTAAACAATATAAGAACACAATTACCGAATGAATGCATAAAGACATAATAAAAACTACTTACTTTATGTATGGCTCAACTTCAGCATTATTGAAAAGAACATGCAAATGCACCTCATTCTTTTCCTTTTCCTCCACTGTTTTCATAGTCACAGAAGATAATGGCCCTGAAACCTTTTCCTCATCCTGTCGAAGACCAGCAGTCATGCAACTCTGTCTTACAAACTCAGTGCAAAATTCTATTGATTATTCTCCAAGATAACTTTCAGCTATACAACCTTCCGGATAAAAACGATTCCCTACATAACTTTTTAAAACTTTATTGAATCGTTCAAACGGAAACATCCATCTAAAAAAAACCGGTCCACATAAACGCAATTCCCTAACCAAGTGCACTGTAAGATGGATCATTATATTGAAGAATGAAGGGGGGAATATTTTTTTAGCTCGCACAATGTCAACACCACATCAGATTGCAGTTTATCCAGTTTTGATACATCAACAACTTTGCAGCACAGAGAATTGAAGAAAAAGCGCATCGTATTATGCTTACCCTAACATTCTTGGGAAGCACCGAACGAACTGCTACTAGAAGCAACTTTTGTAAGAGAGTATGACAGTCATGGGACTTCAGCTTAAATAACTTCATTTCAAGTGATACAGTTTTTTATATTCGACGCATGTCCATATGGAAGCGTCATATACATTTGGTTCTCCTTCTTCCCACAACTTCTTCAAATCATCAATAAGTGGTTGTAAATAGACGTCGAGATTATTACCTGGTTCGTGTGGGCCTGATACTAATATTGTCAACACCAAAAACTTTCACTTCATGCATAACCACGGAGGAAGGTTATATGTTGTTAAAAGCACCGACCAACAACGATGCCTATTGTTCAAACCATTATTATGAGGGTCTATACCATCCACAACTAATGTCAAGCGTAAATTTCTTGCCTCACTACCAAACTCAGGCCACCTATAATCTATGTTTCTCCAAGAAGGAGAATCTGCTGGATGACGCATGAGGTCATCTTCGGATCACCTTTTTGCATGCCAAGTCAGAAGCTCTGCAGTAGATTCAGATTTAAACATTCTTTTAAATCTAGGAATGATGGGGAAGTACCACATAACTTTAGGAGGCACATTAATTCTAATTTTACCATCCTTTTTAAGTTTTCAGCGAGATATATGGCACTTAGGACACTCAGAGTCCTCTTCATATATACCTCTATATAATATGCCGTCATTTGGACATGCATGAAATTTTATATACTCGAGTCCCAAGTCAGAGAGAGTCTTTTTTGCTTCATATGTACTACAAGGCAGAACATGATTTTTAGGAAGAAAAGAGCCAATTGTAGTTAATAGCTCAGTAAAGGCACTATCACTAACGCTGAACCTAGCCTTCCCTCAAATAAAGGTTGTTCAGCATCATCCACGAACCGTTTGAAATCATGTGATTCTCTATCATAATCACCCTTATCATATGATGCTTCACATATCTCAGCAGCCTCTCATGCAGGGCATGGGTTCGTGGCTGGACAAGTACTACCAATATAGGACTTGTATCTCCTAGAAGAGTTTTCATCATGCTAAATCCCATAGCCTAAACTAAAACCATTATCATATAGATGGCCCCTAATTATGTTTACCGTCAATTTTTTAAAATTAACGCAATAGGCCCGTGGATAGGGAATTAACTTGGGGTTTTTCCCAGTTCCTTCCGCATATACCAAAAACTCCTCCACCCCAATTTCATACTCTAATGAATCCCTATCTGCTTTGATCCATGATTTATCTATATTTTTCAAACAAGAGAGCTAATCAATTACCTGAGGAGAGAACTGAAGCAACTGCAAGAGGTTGAGTATTAGGTGCTTTGACTTTGAAAATTGGGTTTCTAAACCTTCGATTAGGCCTTCAACACCTTCGATTAGGGCTTGAGAAGCTTGGATTAGGGCTTTGAGAGCTCCAGAGGCTTCGATTAGGGATTCAACACTTCGATTAGGGCTTGCATAGCTTCGATTAGGGTTCTTCGACTCTAAGAAACGAGAGAGAGGCGGGGAGAGAGAAAAGCGGGGGGTGTTTTAATTTGAAATGTTTTGTCTGAATATTGAGTGATTGTGTTATTTTTTCTGATTTTGGGGTTAAAGGATTTGGGGGAACGAAAAGTTGATTAAGTACGGGAAATATTTGGGGAGAGGGACAAAACAGGGGTTGCGCGCGGTTTTTGTTTTTAATTCAAACAAGATAGACATCTATTCTTATATTAACTGATGTCAAAAATATCATAGACATCGAATAATTTTGACCGATGTTAATACACTCTTTTACATGGTGGCCAAAGTCCACCGATGTTTATACCCTGATGTCTATTTTACTTTTTCTAGTAGTGTATGCATCCATAAAAAAACCACCAACACTAGGATTATCATCATCGTTACTTTAGTTAAAATGGATAGTGATATTTTGGAACATTTGAACAACAACTATAATCCTCTTGTTAGTGGAACAGAGGTTTAAATGAGGTTCTAATAGAGTTAGATATAATGTGGTTTATTCTCAAGTTACATTAGCCTTTTGAGGAAAAAATTATAAGAAATGGGAGTGGTTGAAAGCACCGCTTGATGTTGGATGTGGCTACTTTCAAGGGTGGTGCTCCACTTTGTGGATGGACAATATTATGATTTTGGTACTTCTAATCTTTTTCGGAAAAAATGGATGGAGAATATGAAGTTTAAATTTAATCATATATAATTTTGTGTCCCTGTGTAAACTATACAAAGCTAAATTGTTTGCAGCAGGGTAGTCATGTGTCTTCAATAAACCCTAATTAATTTTCCATAACAACTCATTCTTTGTAATTCAATTGGTATAATATTTCTTCTTCGTGAACTCATTCTTTATAATTCAATTCGTGTAAGATTTCTTCTTCAAGAACTCAAAAACTTTTTGTTATGATTTTCATTGTAAAGCTTTAGACTCATTTTGTAACCATCTAGTTGTTGTAGATGAGTGTTGATGTAAGTCTAGTCACAGCGGCGAGTTGTCGAGCAGGTACGAACATAGTTGACTATAATTCTTATTTTTGTCACCTAAGGTATTAATAAATGAATCGTAATTAAATTCAGTACTTTTTATTCAATTATAGATGTTATTGAGAAATAGAAAATTATATATCTTACCATGATTTGTTTTTCTGCAAGTGTGTTGATATCATTGAAACTATGGTAAACAATGAAGATTATGCTCCAATTAATTCACAGGTATATGAGATAGATATGACAAAACAAAATATTTTTGTCCATTATTTGTTGAATCTTATATATTACATGCTTCCTAGTAGTTTGTTGGCCAAAATTAAGATGGGTGGTTCAACATCTTCCTCCAAGGTTATGGACCGACTTCTATTTGAATACCCGGCAACTCGATCTTTACCCTTAAGCTTGCTCTATTTACAAAATAAAACAGTATTCATCTGCTACATCAAGAATGCAATAGTTTTCATTATCTAATTCACATTTGTTTTATTGTTATGTATTAACATGATACCTTGGGACAGGTTCTTTAATTTTGAAAGAAATGCTTTCAAATTAGAGCATTTCCAAGAACTTATGAGACAAGCTCTTTAAAATAAAAATGGTCAGTGTAATATTAGAGCCACAAAAGATTCTTAAATGCTTGTAAGAAATATAGAGCTTCCTCTCTTTCCTCTCAATCATAAAGAGTTCCTTCATGCTCATCACTATATAATACTTTAACTACAATTCTTACACTACTTCTTCAATGTCATAGTTGAAATATGAATAAACTATAAACTAATCATTTTGTTAGTTTGTTCGAATTTAATATATAATCTAACCAATTAAGCCTCGTCTGAATCATTTAAATTTGTTTGTCTGTTTGAATTCAATATTAAATTTGAACAAATAAGGCCTCATTTAATTCCATACTACCATATGTAACATGTGATAGTTAATTAGTACTTACTTAGCAGTTATGAAATATGCTGGATGCATACTATTATTTTTTTTGACAAATTATCTAATCTGTGTGGTCACAGGATACGTGGCTGAAATGAGCAATACAGACCCTAAGGCTTGCATTCCCTTTGATGGTATCCTGGATAATATTTGTATTCAAGAACTCTACCTCAAAGTCTTCTCATATTACTGTTATTATTTAACATGATACTTTGGACGGGTTGTTTAATTTTGAAAGATATGCTAGTAAATCTCTTGTTGAGAGCATTTCCAAGAACTTTGATACAAGCTTAACCAATGTACTAACTTACAAGGACTTATCTGATTTATATTATTTATAGGGAGAGAAGTCGAAGACTCTTGTAGATCCTCCGAGGCCATAAACATGGTTGGAAATGATGGTGAAAGAGAATTCTTATATACTTCTCCGCTGGAACTATTGGCTACTGTGGCAGAAACTGTATCTCATCAGCCTACACTGCAGAAACCTGTCCCCGACCAAATGTAGAAAAAGATTCTTCATTTGAGAGAATAAATGCAGTAGAAGTAATTTTATTTCCTGCATCTAAGCATTATGCACTGGCATTTTCTTCCTTGATATGTTTCCTCGTAATTGTAGTCAAAATCCGACATGCATCTAATTAGAATTTACATCTGGCTTAGTAACTTACACTATTGTAGGAGAGGGTGATAGATCTCCAAGTGAGGTCAATGACTTGGTTGATGATAAATCTCCAAGCGAGGTCAAAGCCTTGGTTGACAAAGATGACCAAAGAAAAGTTAAAAAGGTCCGTTCACTAAAAGATGTGATGAGGGTCATTGAAAAGGCATCTTCTAAGATGTGCACTGGTAATGGTCAGACTTCTCATACTCCTTGCTGAGTCATTCTCTGTTCGAATAATTTGTAATTCAAATTTCCTTAACATCTACAGTACAAGAGTTTCTTAGGCCTCAGGGGAACCGGAAAGCAAAGAGATCTTGTCCTCTCTCTGTGAGTAGAGTTTAGTTTTGAAAAAGCATGCAAAAGCTACTGTCAAGTCATCTCATCGTTGTGGACATACCTCTGTACAAGTCTGTGCTTTTACATTGTTAAAGATAATTGTTTCAACAAAAAACGTTTGTATGGTTATATACAGGATCTTTTCCTCAGCCTCTATTGCCCGGGAACAGGAAGAGGACTTCAAATGGGGGGAAATGAGGGTTACTGTCGCGTCAAGCAAAAAGAGGATGGGAATGGCTGACACATTGATTACAGACAACATTTCATCAATGTAACCGTTGGGCCACCTGATGGATGGGCATGTCATTTAGATGTTGTCCATAACCAAAAGATAATAGCAAGTAGATTGTTACAATCAACGGAGTGAAAGTATATAGGTTATGAGTTTTTTATCAGGGTAATTAATCTATTATGAAATAATTTATATAATTATTGTCTTACAATAAAACAAATGCAGATAAAGGCAAGATTTCAGTTGAATTTAAATGTAATGAAGAATAAATAATGACTGACAGACACACACTTTTATATAGTTGGGCTCGTTGGATTCAGAAATTTTGGAGTCTTTGAAGACCCATTCCATCACCCATGGATTAAACTAAGAGGAACACAGAGATGAGGGACAAGTGGATAATATTTTTAATTTAAAACTATAATTTACATTGTATACAATTTCCAAGAGAATATATTGCATTGCAACTCAATTACAATTACCGGGTGTTTCTTCCTCCCCTCTGAAAACCGTTACAATTCAATATTAATACCTCACAGTTTCTCCTCCTAAATCAAATCAAAACAAAAAGGAAAGGACAGTTGTAGTACTACCATCAAGACAACACATATAAGTTCTTGAATAACCAACAAAGATGATTTCCAACATTGGAGAACAAGAAGAACAAACAGGATATAACCCCTTTCAGATATAGTCGACACAACTCGAACATATAGTGAAGACAACTACGACTTGCAAGACACAGAAATAATTTATAGATAAGCATGTTAATTGAATTGTGAAGAACATAATAATCGCCATCGATTTATACGGTAGAAAATAAGTATAGTGATTATTCAATAAGAACATTGTGTTAAAAAAAATAACGGTAGTTAGATTATAACAAAATTAATGGCCCAGACGGAAGAATTCAATACTCTCCACTGAACTTAAACTTATATATCTCTTTTCGACAATCAAAATTAATGTAATATGTTTTCTAAATTAAAAATGCATAGTGACGTGTACTGACATGCATCATATCATTTCAGATTGAAGGTGGTTACCCATTATCCAGAGCCTCTACTGTTACTTGAAATGAAGATCGATGGATTTACAGAGAAAAGTAAGCATTCAATATATTTATAATATTATATATTTTTTACAAATATTTTTTAATATATTAATTTTGACATATAAAATATACATCACTTATCTAATTAAAGATCAATTATAAAAATAATTTGAATTATATAAATGTATGATATATTTAATACATAATACAGATGTTATATTTAAATTAAATGACCATGAATGACCCAAGTAAAACACATGACTAACATCCTTAACAACCGTATATATCAACTAAAATATAGAGATTTTCAATATATACAGTTTATATCAAGATGTGAATGTTCGGTATACATAATACTAACTGCTTATCAAAGTTTTTCTTACAACTTAAATTTAAATTATAATTAATATTAAATAGATTGTTGTAGTGATATATTCTTGTTTTCATATTAAATTTTAATAAATACATTATCTATATATAAGAGTTCTTTTTTAATCGTAATACAGTACTATTGACTCGTTAATTTAATTTTTACTACCTAAACACATTTTATATCATTTAATTTAAAATAAAATTTTATTGAATATGTAATATTCACGTGAATTTCTAATGCTAGCAACATTATAATACACTATTTATATTAATTTTATTAACTCTCGAATAATTACAGTTGTATCTATATTAAAATTACAATGACATGTATATTAAATTATTCGAACAAAACTAAACACTTCGATAATAATTTTAAAGTGTTATTTATTGTAAATTATTAGAATTATATCATCTAACCGTTAAAATCCTAGAAGGATCTAGAATGAGTAATGGATGGCTAAAATCATGAGTACAGTAGCTTAAATCCCAGGATAATAATAATTTTAAAGTGCTATTTATTTTAAATTATTAGAATTATATCATCCTCACCCTTAAAATCCTAGAAGGATCTAGAATATGTAATGGACGGCTAAAATCATAAAGACAGTAGCTGAGCATTTCTCTGTATGTCCTGTATTGTGTAAAGTATACCAACCTAAATCGTGTGCAATTGAGGGTAGTCATCTGTCTTCAACAACCCCTAATTGATTTTCCATAACAAATCAATCTTTGTAATTAAATTCCTGTAAGATATCTTCTTCTGAGAACTCATAAACTTTTTGTTACGATTTTCATGGTAAAGCTTTAGACTCATTTTGTAACCATCTAGTTGTTGTAGATGAGTGTTGATGCAAGTCATGTCAAAGCAGCGGGTGAGAATGGGGAAGGAGATGTCCATGATGTTTGGTTGTGGAGCAGGTATATGAACATAGGTCACAATAATTTTTATTTTATTTTTTGCTAAAGAGATTAATACATTAATAGTAATAAAATTTTCATCCAAAGTACTTTTTATTCAATTATAGAGGTTAGTGAGAATTATAAAATTACATATCTAACCATGATTTTTTTTTTGCAAGTGTGTTAATATCATTGAAAACTTGGTAAACAATGAAGATTATGCTCCAATTAATTCACAGGTATGTGAGATAGATATGACAAAACAAAATATTTTTGTCCATTTTATCGTTGGATCTTATATATCACAAGCTTCCTAGTAGTATGCTGTCAGAAATAAGATGGGTGGTTCAAGATCATCTTCCTCCAAGGTTATGGACCACTTCTATTAATTGAATACCCGGCAATTGGATCTTTACCCTTGAACTTGGTCTATTTACAAAAGAAAACAGTATTTATGTGCTACATTAAGAATGCAATAGTTGTCATTATCTTAGCATCTGTTTTATTATTATTTTTTAACATGATACTTAGGGACAGGTTCTTTAATGTGGAAAGAAATGCTAGTAAATCTCTTGTTGAGAGCTTTGCTGATGGAAGATCAAATGCAGAAAAGACTTCCTTGCAGTTCAGTATCTCTGAAAGGGAAAAAGACTTTTGGATTGAGCTCAGAGCTTTTAAGGTATATATGATATCCATTTCTGTATTGTTATCCAGATAATATTTGTATTCAAGAACTCTACCTCAAAGTCTTCTCATATTACTGTTATTATTTAACATGATACTTTGGACGGGTTCTTTAATTTTGAAAGAAATGCTAGTAAATCTCTTCTTGAGAGCATTTCCAAGAAACTTTGATACAAGCTTAACCAATGTACTAACTTATAAGGACTTATCTGATTTATATTATTTATAGGGAGAGAAGTCGAAGACTCTTGTAGATCCTCCGAGGCCATAAACATGGTTGGAAATGATGGTGAAAGAGAATTCTTATATACTTCTCCGCTGGAACTATTGGTTACTGTGGCAGAAACTGTATCTGATCAGCCTACACTGCAGGAAACCTGTCCCCGACCAAATGTAGAAAAAGATTCTTCATTTGAGAGAATAACTGCAGGTAGAAGTAATTTTTATTCCTACATCTAAGCATTATGCATTGGCATTTTCTTCCTTGATATTGTTTCCTCATAATTGTAGTCAAAATCGACATGCATCTAATTAGAATTTACATCTGGCTTAGTAACTTACACTATTGTAGGAGAGGGTGATAGATCTCCAAGTGAGGTCAATGACTTGGTTGATGATAAATCTCCAAGCGAGGTCAACGCCTGGTTGACAAAGATGACCAAAGAAAAGTAAAAAAGGTCCGTTCACTAAAAAATGTGATGAGGGTCATTGAAAAGGCATCTTCTAAGATGTGCACTGGTAATGGTCAGACTTCTCATAATCCTTGCTGAGTCATTCTCTGTTCGAATAATTTGTAATTCAAATTTCCTTAACATCTTACCGTACAAGAGTTCGTTAGGCCTCAGGGGAACCGGAAAGCAAAGAGATCTTGTCCTCTCTCTGTGAGTAGAGTTTAGTTTGAAGAAGCATGCAAAAGCTACTGGTAAGTCATCTCATCGTTGTGGACATACCTCTGTACAAGTCTGTGCTTTACATTGTTAAAGATAATTGTTTCAACAAAAAACGATTGTATGGTTATATACAGGATCTTTTCCTCAGCCTCTATTGCCCGGGAACAGGAGGAGGACTTCA